>NW_018406262.1:149739-221309 GCF_002113885.1 Mizuhopecten yessoensis | reverse complement strand
AGACGATGTGTATTACTGATGACTTGACAGGTCGGTATGGTATGTTGTAGTACTAGATGATGTGTATTACTGGTGACTTGACAGGTCGGTATTGTATGTCCCAGTACTAGACGATGTGTATTACTGGTGACTTGACAGGTCGGTATTGTATGTCGTTGTACTAGTTGATGTGTATTACTGATTACTTGACAGGTCGGTATTGTATGTAGTAGTACTAGATGATGTGTATTACTGATGACTTGACAGGTCGGTATTGTATGTCGTAGTACTAGATGATGTGTATTACTGATGACTTGACAGGTCGGTATTGTATGTCGTAGTACTAGATGATGTGTATTACTGATGACTTGACAGGTCGGTATTGTATGTCGTAGTACTAGATGATGTGTATTACTGATGACTTGACAGGTCGGTATTGTATGTCGTAGTACTAGATGATGTGTATTACTGATGACTTGACAGGTCGGTATTGTATGTCGTAGTACTAGATGATGTGTATTACTGATGACTTGACAGGTCGGTATTGTATGTCGTAGTACTAGATGATGTGTATTACTGATGACTTGACAGGTCGGTATTGTATGTCGTAGTACTAGATGATGTGTATTACTGATGACTTGACAGGTCGGTATTGTATGTCGTAGTACTAGATGATGTGTATTACTGATGACTTGACAGGTCGGTATTGTATGTCGTAGTACTAGATGATGTGTATTACTGATGACTTGACAGGTCGGTATTGTATGTCGTAGTACTAGATGATGTGTATTACTGATGACTTGACAGGTCGGTATTGTATGTCGTAGTACTAGATGATGTGTATTACTGATGACTTGACAGGTCGGTATTGTATGTCGTAGTACTAGATGATGTGTATTACTGATGACTTGACAGGTCGGTATTGTATGTCGTAGTACTAGATGATGTGTATTACTGATGACTTGACAGGTCGGTATTGTATGTCGTAGTACTAGATGATGTGTATTACTGATGACTTGACAGGTCGGTATTGTATGTCGTAGTACTAGATGATGTGTATTACTGATGACTTGACAGGTCGGTATTGTATGTCGTAGTACTAGATGATGTGTATTACTGATGACTTGACAGGTCGGTATTGTATGTCGTAGTACTAGATGATGTGTATTACTGATGACTTGACAGGTCGGTATTGTATGTCGTAGTACTAGATGATGTGTATTACTGATGACTTGACAGGTCGGTATTGTATGTCGTAGTACTAGATGATGTGTATTACTGATGACTTGACAGGTCGGTATTGTATGTCGTAGTACTAGATGATGTGTATTACTGATGACTTGACAGGTCGGTATTGTATGTCGTAGTACTAGATGATGTGTATTACTGATGACTTGACAGGTCGGTATTGTATGTCGTAGTACTAGATGATGTGTATTACTGATGACTTGACAGGTCGGTATTGTATGTCGTAGTACTAGATGATGTGTATTACTGATGACTTGACAGGTCGGTATTGTATGTCGTAGTACTAGATGATGTGTATTACTGATGACTTGACAGGTCGGTATTGTATGTCGTAGTACTAGATGATGTGTATTACTGATGACTTGACAGGTCGGTATTGTATGTCGTAGTACTAGATGATGTGTATTACTGATGACTTGACAGGTCGGTATTGTATGTCGTAGTACTAGATGATGTGTATTACTGATGACTTGACAGGTCGGTATTGTATGTCGTAGTACTAGATGATGTGTATTACTGATGACTTGACAGGTCGGTATTGTATGTCGTAGTACTAGATGATGTGTATTACTGATGACTTGACAGGTCGGTATTGTATGTCGTAGTACTAGATGATGTGTATTACTGATGACTTGACAGGTCGGTATTGTATGTCGTAGTACTAGATGATGTGTATTACTGATGACTTGACAGGTCGGTATTGTATGTCGTAGTACTAGATGATGTGTATTACTGATGACTTGACAGGTCGGTATTGTATGTCGTAGTACTAGATGATGTGTATTACTGATGACTTGACAGGTCGGTATTGTATGTCGTAGTACTAGATGATGTGTATTACTGATGACCTGACAGGGCGGTATGGTATGTCGTAGTACTAGATGATGTGTATTACTGATGACCTGACAGGGCGGTATGGTATGTCGTAGTACTAGATGATGTGTATTTTTTTGTCTATGTCACAAATATAAACGCATTAGGAATGTCTTATATGAACTATATTGTCTTAAACTCAAATTCACATCTCCTTTTTTTCCGAAAAAGAACAAAAAGTATATTACGTTTAGATGAAATAAAAATATAAAGCTATTACACGGAAATACCAAAATGGTAACAAAGTCAATTTCTTTATTAACGGTAGACCTTACATAATTCAAATCAGGGGTTTTATCATTTTATCCTAAAAAATAACTTTAGGTGATAAAAAAAAGAAGTAAGTAATATTGGCATTCAAACAAACAAGATTTTTTTTTTTAAATCCGTAAAAGTATATTGCAAATATTGAATATTTTATGACATGAAAAAGATTCGTATGTTATCACAGAAGGAAAATTAATGACTAATTATTTTTCAAAAATACAGAATTTTGAGGAACGAACCGAATCTTTGAAATCAACGGAAAGTTATTTAAGAATCGAATTCTAATTAATTTTACACAAAGACAGTATGGTGTTTGGTCCATAAATATTATAAAGATCCTTGCTGCTATTTTATTTTCAAATTATATCTGCAAATTTAATTCTGTAAAAGAGGATTTTTTATTGTTGGATATATATTGCCATCATAAACACAAATGGTTACAACAGGTCAATGCTTATTTCTATCCAGTACTATAAAGTATAAAGATGCTTTTATCACATAAAAATATTACACGGGCGAATTCACAGGATAACATCCTGTGAATTCGCCCGTGTAATATTTTTACATATGTCACTAGTGTAATATACCATGGAGCGTTTTTTATTGGTTGTGCCAGTGAGAAATCGATTGTGACGTCATAATATAGACAATGACGTGACGTCATAAATTGTGAATGGCGCAACAAAATGTCTGTCTCCGTTTGATTAGTCCCTCTACATTTTGGCTTTAAAACCTGGCATAAAGTTTTCTGAGTTATGTGATAAAAAGTATCTGAAATTTGTTTTCATTTCAAATGAGCTTTAATAAAACCCTCTAAGACTCCTAAGACTCGTTTTATAAAATCTCATATGAAATGAAAACTCATTTAAGATCCTATATATACATGCTCACTCTCATTAGATATAAAACAAACTCACATTCAATTGATCAAAATTGAATACGTCGTTTCCGAGATACAAATTTCCCGGAAAAAGTAACGTGTTTTGGGGTTACGTGGTATATTAAAGGGGACATGTATACTTTCGGTGTAAACATAAATCGGTAGCATACTTACTTCGTCGAAGTGAAACATTGGTTAGACGAATATAGCTGAAATGTAACATAGCAAGCTTCATGCAATATGGATGTAACCGATTTGCGTTCACACCGGCATCAAAATTTGGAAAAAGCGCCGTTCAATCCATATATTTACAGTTTTACTATAGAAAAACTATTTAATTGAATTAATTTGCTCTTAAAAATTTAATTAATTTTATGAGTTTTGTGTATGCGTCGTCTTTTAAAAACAACATTGGCAGACAGCCCTATTTAAATAAAATTGGCCCAAAACAATAACCGTTGTCATTTGAGCGTTTGACGCAGGGGCATTCTCCATGTTATCCGACAAGACTCTTGTTGAACAAGGTCAATCTATGACGTCATAAGTAAACAACGTGTTCCGTCACGAGGGTTTTTGCTTTCATGCTCAAATATTTCAATTCCTACTCAAGTTGGACTCAATGCAACTACCAAATGTAACCTGTTTCATTTGCCGATGAATTTGACCAGATTAACATTGCCTGTGCGTATGATTTTACAAAGGGAGATAACTATTGACATGTTTAAACAAAGATACCAGTTGATGAGATTTTACATTTTTTATTGAAGCAACACAAGAAATCGGTCAAACAACAAAAAATGATCAATCAAAATATCATCAGCTCACGGTTGCTAGCGGTAGTGACAATTTTCCCACCAGCTACCCATTCTGCCTTGTGCAAACCCCGGTACAAATCGAAAACAACGTAGATCAACAGGGGCTCGTTACACATGTCTGCAGTACACATATCTTGCTATATCTGATGATATTGGTCACAGCAAACATACACATACATATAAATGTATGTTTATGTGTGCTGAGACCAATTCCAGTATAGCATATGTGTATAAATGTATGTTTATGTGTGTTGTGACCCATATCTGATCAGTATAGCATTTCAGACATTTATAACGAACCCCTTTGGTAGATCCATGTCGTCCCGTCTTGTATGAAATACAGTCGAACAGCCAATTGCCATATCAAATGTTTCGTCCTTTCAAACCATGTTTGGTTTCCTGTCTAAGTCGACATTCAATAACTGCAGCTTCACATTCACAGCGGCTCTCCACTTCGAGCTGGTAAAAAGGTGACTGCCGTAGACTCGCAGCTGAGCCTGTGCACCGCGTCTAAACATTATTCTTCCGCGATGACGAATCAGAAAATTTGATATCTTATGAATTTATCAACAAAAATTAAATATGACAATTAAAATATGGTTTTGTGTTTTGTTTCTACTTAATTTGGTGTATCAACGTACACCATCATGTTGTATGATGGTCTTTCAATGACGGACTATATTGTTTTACATTACGTCAATACGTAGACTTGCACAAGCCCAGAATGGACTTCACAAGTTCCAATTATTGAAAAAAACACGCAGTTCATTAAATTTGTTTCAAGACCAACTCAATTCACGGCCCCATGAAAACAACCAAAGCAAGATACAATCCTTAAATGAAATACATCTCCGCTGGTAAAATATAATGTGTATATAGGCCTAGTGGGTTGCAGCGAAAATGTAAATATATCCTCATAAAAGGAATACATACTGGAACTGCAAATCGGTGATTTTGTTGATCCGGAGAGAAAATGTATTTTCCAGTGATTAATGTTCTGGTAAAGCATATTGTGGTAAACATAAGTATTTTCATAATATTAATCATATCATCGTCCGCCTCCAGCTACACATACATACATTCGCGTATCCATTACACACAATGACGTCATTAAATGACCTCAGCTGTCAATAGGACGTTAAGCCCTATAAAACAAAATAAAAGCATGTCGGCGTCATTGTCTATTTTTTTCTTTTTACCGAAGTGATTATAATTTCGTTATACAACAAGATGAAAGCGATGCACCCTCGACATACATCACATTGTCTGTATTATCAGAAGTAGGCAATGTCTTTGAACGTTTAATTGCTAAACATATCCATGCTTATCTTTAAGAAGATGTATTATATTCCGGACAATAAAGTTTGATGCCAGTTTAAATAACTGCACATCAAGTTATTGAGGTTAAGCATGCTATCTTATACGGAAAACAAGGAAACTTACCTGCATTATCGTTTGTGATGTTTCAACTGCCTTTTAAAAAGTCTAGCCTAGATGTATATACATTTAAAGCTGCACTAGAAAATTATGGTAAAATAACGTCACTGCATTAGTTATTTAGCGGAACTAGACTGGGTCGATCGTCGGCGACCAGATAGCTCAATTGGTAGAGCATCCGTCTACAGTTCGGAGGGTTCCGGGTTCGAACCCCGATCTGACCGTGCATTTTCCCTCTCCTGTTACACTTAAAATGACATCAAAGAGTTCTACTCAGATCTAGAGGTTTATCTACTTGGAAATTCTTCATTCGCATATAGACGAGGAAGCATCCAAAAGACGCTTTTCTAGCGTTGAGTTACTTCCCCTGTCAAGTTATGTATTCATCCATGATCTTTATTTTTCTCGTAGGTTTGTGGCCCATACATTGGACACTCATTTCGATGATGCGCATTTACATTACAAAATGAGTAAAATGTAGGCTTTGCATTGTTAATGTGTTGATTTCCATTTTTCAACTTCAAAATTTCAAACAGCCTAATTCTGTAAAATGCATGGCAACACGTGACTTTTATTTCTTTTGAAAAGTACGTCAACACATATTTCGCAATATTGACAGTGTTAATAATATAGTTCAACGTGTTACTTCCCTTTACCTCTAATCAGAATCATTTGTCATACTCTTGCGCCTTTCAGTTTCTGCATTCCGTCTTGTAATTTCCAAATTGTTTTGTAATGTACCAATATATATATATTTATATATACTAGTATGGGTCAAAGAAGTAATATAGACGATAAAATCCCATATAACACTGTATCATTTAGACTATCAGCGTTCCTTGTCCGCGATGCTCTCAGCTTAATTGCTGCCTTCGGCTGCCTTTAGCCGAGGGGACTATTGGTTTTATATAATAGCTATATTTTCAATTATAGTATATCAGTTCTATCTTCTTGTAATATGATATATATGTACATGTAACTGTTCTGTTTCACTGTGTCTTGATAAAGGAGAAGTGTCGTATAATATGTGTGTGTGCGTGTGTGTGTGTGTGTGTGTGTGTGTGTGTTACGTTCATTTTTAAGACACAAATCGGTAGACAATCCCGGTTACCTCTGAGTAGTGGAATGAGTCGTTACATACACTCTTTACTCTTTGTTAATTTAAAATTAACCAGTACTCCTGTATTTATGTGAAATTCATATAATTAAGGAATTTTGCGCACCTTCACATCTGTTTCACCGCTACAAGCATCACGGCTGAGTCCTTAAAGGACAAATAACTGATTGGCGCAGTGTTATTAATGGTTGGGATGATGTAATTAAGTTTCCCAAACGAAATGGGGGACTTACTGGTTTTACTTCGTTTCTTCTTGTTATTACTTTTCTTGGTCCGCCGTAAAAGTTTCCGACATATTTCTAAAAAAACTAACTTAATTAAACTTAACATAAGTTTTCATCATGGTGAGGGGTTTGCAACGAATCTTTCATTTCACGGTCGGTCAACCAAGATGGCCTCCCCGTCCTCTGATTGGTCGAAATTAAATTTTACTCGATATTGCACAATTTTGATATGTAGGTGTATTTTTGTATCTTTGAGACAATAGAGGCCGTTTGGGGGACATCTGTAATGGTCCCCCATTACAATTATTACTTGTTATATTATCATTTTTGTATACGTACAATCATATGTGCGTGTCTTACGTCCATCATTCAAGGAAAGTTCTATCGCATGTACAATCTCTATAAATTATAAGATATATCTATCTATAACTTACAAATATGTAATATATGCAATCTTTCGTTAGATACTATGGGTTACGACGGTTGATCAGAGTAGAAAGCGTTTTTCTCAACATGTGTGGCACAATTCCTGTTGTAATCCGTTAGTAAGTTAACTCTGTGATTGACAGAACAAAGGTTGACCATTACCGCAACTGTGTGTAACGAACCAATTGCGTCTCGAATTTAGTAAAAAATGTAAGGGAATATCTAAGGTAGCAAGGTTAATGCTGAAAGAGGAATATAGCTAAACCGTGTCAGCAAAGTCAATAGTGTAATTGGTGTCATGAAAGAGCCAAATAAAAAAGCTTGGTTTAAACATATGTCATTGCTTCAAATATTATACTTTTAGCAAGATAAGCAAGAGGATTGGAAACAAATTGTAACAATTCATTAAATCTCTCACCTCCAACAACTGTGCAAACAGCATTGTGATAGCAAGTGTACTGGGAACAGGTTGTAGCAACGATTTTAAACAGCATGTTGTAGCAACGTCTTCAAGCAGCATGGTAATAGCAAGAGGATTATGAACACATGTAGCAACGTATTAAATCTCTCCTCAACAAATGTACAAACAGCTTTGTGATAGCAAGAGGATTAGGAACACATGTAGCAACGTATTAAATATCTCTCCTCAACAAATGTACAAACAGCATTGTGATAGCAAGAAGATTAGGAACATATGTAGCAACGTTTTAAATATCTCTCCTCGACAACTGTACACACATCGTGGTGATAGCAAGAGGATTAGGAACACATGTAGCAACGTATTAAATATTTCTCCCAAACAAATGAACAAACAGCATTGTGATAGCGAGAGGATTGGGGACAAATTGTAATAACGTATTACAATCCTCTCCCCTAAACAAATATACAAACAACATTGTGATAGCGAGAGGAGTGGGGACAAATTATAATAACGTACTGCAATTTTCTCGCCTAAACAAATGTACAAACAACATTGTGATAGCGAGACGATTGGGGACAAATTGTAATAACGTGTTGCAATCCTCTCCCCTAAACAAATATACAAACAGCATTGTGATAGCGAGAGGATTGGGGACAAATTGTAATAACGTATTGCAATCCTATCCCCTAAACAAATATACAAACAACATTGTGATAGCGAGAGGATTGGGGACAAATTGTAATAACGTATTGCAATCCTCTCCCCTAAACAAATATACAAACAACATTGTGATAGCGAGAGGATTGGGGACAAATTGTAATAATGTACTGCAATTTTCTCCCCTAAACAAATGTACAAACAGCATTGTGATAGCGAGAGGATTGGGGACAAATTGTAATAACGTATTGCAATCCTCTCCCCTAAACAAATATACAAACAACATTGTGATAGCGAGAGGAGTGGGGACAAATTATAATAACGTACTGCAATTTTCTCGCCTAAACAAATGTACAAACAACATTGTGATAGCGAGACGATTGGGGACAAATTGTAATAACGTATTGCAATCCTCTCCCCTAAACTAATATACAAACAGCATTGTGATAGCTACAATACCATGTCCATATACATTGTCACATAATCGAAAACTAGTTGGAAACAAGCAAAAGGATAGACGAAAAACACAAAAAGTACAGGAAAATGAAGTAATCTGATATGGTTTCTTTTTGTAACACTACTGGTTTTATATGATAAAGACTGTCTGGTAAACTGACATACCACAAAACACACTCTGCCTACCTCATTAGTTCGATTGCACATGGACACAATCTGAATAGCCTTTCTCTGTACAATCTCATTCCGTCTAGGTTTATTAATCATTATGTCGGACAAAGTTTACAACACATATTTAAAAACAAGTCAAAAAGGACAGTAAAGTTGAGGTACATGTAGGTGTTGAGCAGGGAAGGATAATCAGGTAGACGGAGATAAAAAACAATAGACTGTGATAAAATAGCATGTACATTCAACACTATATCTGAAACAATTCATTACATGCACAAATATAAGACAAAATATTTTTTTCAATATCTCAAAATACTTTGCATGCTTTCCTTTCTAATCAATATTTCCATAAAACTAATTAAAATTTACAAATAAAAGATAAAAAAATAAATGAATAAATAAATATATACATAGATAAATAAAACATATCTAAAGAAACAAGTGATAACAACGCCGAAGGATATATACCAGCTTAGTTAAGTAGAGAATTGGTGTTAAAATTATTTTTTAATGTCTGGTTCGCCTTGATTCTTTCATAATTTTACCTATTCCGAGAGGAAATGAAACAAAAATATATATTATTCGACTGTCAGTATTAAAGATGATTCGGTACTGGTTTGGATTGTGTAGTCCAGTATTTGAAATGTGAGGTTATATCTAAATGATAAGAGAATTATTTGTTTAACTGAAACAGATGATAGTGTACATTGTATGGAGGTATGACTAGGTGTGCTTCTGAGGTTAGAACCACGTTCAAATCTCGGTTTTAACTTAGTGAAATAGGATTATATTTTATTTAACAAATTATGATCACTTTTAAAAGTGATATGAAAAGTGTCAATATATCTAAAAAGTGTCAATAAGAAGGTATAAAAGGTACAATTCAACAGACATTTTGAAAATGTGTATTTCTCGAGCTCCAAATTTTCATTTTTGACACTTGATCTACTACAATTATTGCTATTTTTCACTATTTTTAATTGTAGCAAGTTTATTTCTGTTGTACAAGTTTGAATTGTTTAAAATTATGAAAATAATATGCAATAAAATTGGAAATTAATATATAAAAAAAAAAAACAAAAAAAAACGGTCCCTCCATTTTATTTTTAATTGTTTGAAGAAGAGCAACACAATTTCTTTCAATACAGTGAATATAAGAAAAAGATTGTCATCAAAACGTTTCATAACAATCGTTAAATCAGGAAAAGAAGGTGAAAATGTGGATTTTAAATTTAGGAATAAGGAAAAGGGGTAATATTTACTGCCTTTCTGTGTGCAAACATTTATAGATTTCCGATATCACACCTGGAATATATTGTATGATTTTGTTCTGCATACGATCAAAATAATAACATATCACAAAACATCACATATTATGTAAAATGCATTCGTTTGACACGAACTTAAACAATATTGGAAAACACACAGAAATACCATCTGCTTTGTATGTTTTTGTATTTTATTTTTTCATATTCTTTAAAATAAGGGATGACTAAAACTTTAATTTGGGTAGAATTTTTTGATTTTTCACAAGAGCAGATTATACTATAGAAAATAATATCAAGTTTTAAAATATGGCTAGTGATCATCGGCTATTATTGTCTCTCCAGTCATATCTCTAACATATTGAAGCTGATAGTATTAATACGAGTAAATCGATAGAAAAAAAAGAAAAAAAAATCAGATCAAATGCATATTCCGTTGTAGAAAGTTTAATTGTTTGTAAGGGTTAAATATGATAAATAATTATCTTAACGAATCATTTATGAATTGCAGGTCATGATTTTTTTTTTTTATAAATATATTTCTTATATATTTTACAGGATATCTAATTTAACACATATTATACACATTCGCTTATAAGGTATCTCACCATCGACATAAACCATCATATATTTCTTATACAACAAACTATATAACATATTTTATCACATAATATACTGTGTTATCCGGTGAATATACCAATGTCATATTTGTATGCGTATTAACCCATGTACAATGTAATATGACCTGTGAGCCCTGTGATTGATTGTAAGTTTCAATTGTGACGCCTAGGACAAGTACATGACGTCACAGATTTACACATTGGAGTCAAAATGACTGCTTTTCATATTTCAGGGTTGCATGAAAATTGTAAAATTCTTAAACTCGTTTCATAAATCTCATATGAAATGGAAACTCATGTAAAATCCTATATGTCTTCTATAGTTGTATACTGTATAACACGTAATGGTCGTGGATACTTTCTTTTGTTGTTTGAAGCAATGTAGATCGTTTCGTGGTACAAACTTTAGTGGATATCCTATGTTAACAAACAGTGGACACGTATATCATTCAAATTCGTTGTATAGTTTTTCGTTGTTCAATAGCAACCACGAAAACCACGAATATTTATAATACACAGCGAACATTTCATGTTATACAGTATGACGAAATACCGGATCGATATTGCTCCTTGACAAACATGTTTAAGTTAGTTTGCCAACCCTGCTCTAAAACCCTAAACTAATAGGGGAACAAACCTGAATCAAAAACCTTTTGTTGTCTTGCATTGAGTATACTATTGCCTCCATTGTTAAACGTCTCGTGTAATACTATACTTTAGCTTTACACTAAGACGTCTGTGCTACACCCTATCGAAAGCCAATGAAATAAACATATCAGAAAAAAATGCAGTAAAGCTTTGTTTGGTTCGTATCTAAACAGACAGACGCCATCATAAATCTCAATTACGATACTGGATATACTGTAGACTGGCTTGGCATTAAATCTCATTATCTTGGATAAAATAGAGAATTCTCTAAAGGATAACTATGTTTATATCTATCAATAACGCGTTTGAAGAGGTGTGCCTACTGGTGATAGAAGACAGGCAGGTTATTAAACAGTTAATTGTTTTCATCTTTTATGTATAATGGCTGAGCTGTGACTTACTTCCACGAATCTGGGTCAGTATCAGTAGACCGATACATTTACGGTTAATCAACCACACTATTTCAGAAAATTACACACTTGCATACACAAAAACCAGTCGGATTTTAATAGAAAAAAAACCCTGAACATTTCTTGAGTTTCTTTTGTGTCTACTTGCAGTAAGAAGCAAATGATATGTACATTGCAGTTTCATGTATTTGATAGGCGTCAATGAGTTGTAATAAATTGTGCATACTTCCTTTGTATTTTTTAACTTAATGTGCGATTCAATTGGTAAATTCCGTTTTTAAACCATTTAATTTGCATATATTACTCAAAATTAAAAAAAACATGTTCCAATGAATTTTATAACATATATTGAGCAAATATTGAGCATATGTATTGTACTTTTCACAAGCAATAAGAATTTGATACTGAAGTTAAGTCGTTATGGAGGCGTTACCTCCCCTTACACACCCCTTTAAGGACGCTTTATGTAAAAAAAAAAAAAAACCACAATGTCTTATAGGAAGAGACCTTATACAGACAATACCTAATGCCCAATCCTTTTGACTTCTTTGGTCAATAAAATATGTTGAAATTGAAATGGAAGATAATTTCTTTCGACTTTGAAGATTTGACAAGTTCCACAAAAAATCTTTATCTTTGAAATGAAAATGAGATTATTAATTTTCCTTCATTGCCGATTCTTTTTTGGAATACGTTTTTATTTCATATCCTAAAACATAAATTGTTCTCAATATACTTCCATAGATCAAGTTTCTTCTACGTCCTTTTCTCCTTCTATTACTCTGGCGTTTGGCTGGATATTCAACTGATCGGTGTATTTTCTGTTTGTAGGACATTACATAAATTTTATCAAATGAAATCATTAAAACATTGTACGAACGCAAGACTCTCACACGTGAAATCACCAAACTGTTTACTGATACATAGCTCATTTAGTGATAGATAGCTCATTTAGTGATAGATAGCTCATTTAGTGATAGATGTTTATTTAGTGATATATAGCTTATTAAGTGATATATAGCTTATTTAGTGATAGATGCTTATTAAGTGATAGATGCTTATTTAGTGATAAATGCTTATTTAGTGATAGATGTTTATTTAGTGATATATAGCTTATTTAGTGATAGATGCTTATTTAGGGATATATGCTTATTTAGTGATAGATACCTATTTAATAATATCTAGCTTATTTAGAGGTATATACCTAAATTACTGATATATGCTTATTTAGTGATAGATACTTATTTAATAATATCTAGCTTATTTAGAGGTATATACCTAAATTAGTGATATATGCTTATTTAGTGATAGATGCTTATTTAGTGATAAATGCTTATTTAGTGATAGATGCTTATTTTGTGATATATAGCTTATTTAGTGATGTTTATCTTATTTAGTGATTAGATGCTTATTTAGTGAAATATAGCTTAATTAGTGATATATAGCTTATTTAGTGATATATATCTTATTTAGTGATATATAGCTTATTTAGTGATAGATGCTTATTTAGTGATAGATGCTTATTTAGTGCTAAATGCTTATTTAGTGATAGACGCTTATTAAGTGATATATAGCTTATTTTGTGATATATGCTTATTTAGTGATAGTTACTTATTTAATAATATATAGCTTATTTAGTGATATATATCTTATTTAGTGATATATATCTTATTAAGTGATATATAGCTTATTTTGCGATATATGCTTATTTAGTGATATATGCCCATTTAGTGATAGATACTTATTTAATATTATATAGCTTATTTAGTGATATATATCTTACTTAGTGATATATAGCTTATTTAGTGATGTATAGCTTATTTAGTGATAGATGCTTTTTTAATAATATATAGCTTATTTAGTGATGTATAGCTTATTTAGTGATAGATGCTTATTTAGTGCTAAATGCTTATTTAGTGATAGACGCTTATTAAGTGATATATAGCTTATTTAGTGATAGATGCTTATTTTGTGATATATAGCTTATTTAGTGATATATATCATATTCAGTGATATATAGCTTATTTTGAGATATATGCTTATTAAGTGATATATGCTTATTTAGTTATATATAGCTTATTTAGTGATGTATAGCTTATTTAGAGATAGATGCTTATTTAGTGATAGATGCTTATTTAATAATATATAGCTTATTTAGTGATGTTTATTTTATTTAGTGATTAGATGCTTATTTAGTGATATATGCCCATTTAGTGATAGATACTTATTTAATATTATATAGCTTATTTAGTGATATATGCTTATTTAGTGATAGATGCTTATTAAGTGATATATAGCTTATTTAGTGATGTATAGCTTATTTAGAGATAGATGCTTATTTAGTGATAGATGCTTATTTAGTGCTAAATGCTTATTTAGTGATAGATGCTTATTTTGTGATATATAGCTTATTTAGTGATATATAGCTAAATAAGTGATATATGCTTATTTAGTGATAGATACTTATTTAATATTATATAGCTTATTTAGTGATATATATCTTATTTACTGATATATAGCTTATTTTGCGATATATGCTTATTTAGTGATATATAACTTATGCCAAAAATCTTATAAGACTAATTGGTAATACATACAAATGATCAAGAACTGCAGATAACCACAGTGGACCTCCTTGCATAACACCAATGTGGGTGACGGGGGTATCCTTGTAACAAAATGACAGATACATGTCACAGGCGAATACTATTTTGAAAATGAATTATGATAGTGTACAGTGTATACAAATACTTGTTATTTTGATTTTAAATATGTCGTATTGGTATACATAAAGTAAGCGTAGTGATACTTTTAATTAGAAAAACATGCAATTTTCCACAAAATTTAAAATATAACCAGCATTATCAACTTGCCTATATATAGTTACAATGGTAGTCTATATTTTAAACTTCTTTAAAAACTCTCCATGCATACAATCTGTCTACGGAATCATTTTTATGTAATATCAAAACTGGTAAAGTTCTTTTTTAGCATGCCAAACATGATCAATGCCCATTTTCATATAATCCCGGAGATTTGATTATCAATGTTTATTATTGTAAACACCGATACCTTTTCTGTTTTTGTATCATACCAAAACACTTTATTATATTCTCCTCTGGAGAACAACCTAAGGTTGAGATTGTGTTGTAGACAAAAATATGCAATAATATAAAAACAATAAAACAAAATGTAAAACTATTATACACTTTATTATACCCCCCTCAACGAAGTTAGTGGGTATACTGGACTCAATTTGTCTGTTCGTCTGTCTGTAGAAAAAGTTTGTCCTGACAACTTCTTCTAAAGGAATGAACCAATTTCAACGAAAGTTTCCAGATATGATAACTACTTCCTTATGTTGTGCATCCAGGTGTTTTTTTTCTCTCGATCGGACCCTTTTTTAACGGAGTAATGGCCCTTTGTTGAAAAATATTTGTCCAGAAAACTTCTCCAAAATTATGGGGCCAATATCAACGGAATTTTTCAAATATGGTAACTGCCCCCTGACATTGTGCATCCAAGTAGTATGGTTTCATTTCGACCCTTTAAAAAGGAATTTTGGTCCTTTGTTGAAAAAACCCTTTGTCTACTTCATAAACAACCGGGACGATTTCAATGAAATATTAACAAATATAGTAATTACCCCCTGATGTCGTGCAACAGGGTGGTATTTTTTCATTTCGACCCTTTTTAAGGAGTTATGACCCTTTGTTAAAATATTTTGTCCTGACAACTCTTCCTTAACTACTAGGACGATTTCTGCGATTCTGGTTCATCTTGGCTAACAAGATTTGGTATGCAATTATGTTTATGTACGTAGAGGGAGTATAGGAAGTATGTCAGTGACCTATATACTTAAATAATTACTGGTGGGAGACTATGGATTGTTTTGCAATGCTTTGCCAAGGGAAGCCTTTAGCTTACAGTTCTGGTTTATATAGGAGCGGGGGTATTAGCTAGCTTTTGGCTTACAATTCTAGTTATTATTTAATTTTGCCTATTACCCATTCATTAAACAAAATATAAAAGAATATCACATTATTTTATATCGTTCACTCTAAACAAATATAGCAAGGGCAGAGATTCTTGTCTGACTCCACCTAATTTTATTGTTATTTTAGCTTTGGTCTAAAGGACCTTTGGTCAAGGAGAAACACAAGTTAAAGAAAAAGTGGAAAGAAAGATATGTTTTTCTTTTTGAATCAAAAGTGTTATAACAAAGAGCTATAGCGGAAAACTGCCAATATTTCCCTAAGTCGGCATTTATGAAAAAAGGAAAAGAATCCTAATGAGTAAATAATTTCTAGAAGCGAAAATGCAAAGCATAGATACAAAACCAATGGAATATGAATTTTTGAACTGCTGAGATATTAGGTATTGTTAATATTATACTGCAAATATAGCCATATTCACTATATCTATGAAAGTGATGGGGTTTCACAGACTTAAAAAACGCTTTTCCATCCGAGGACCAACTTTGGAATAAGATTTTATTCCGTGATGTAATATGCAAAAACAAATTATATTCCGGAAGAGTGGTCCTACTTTGGGAATGTGCTAAAAAATGAAAATCAGGTGTCAGCGAGTTTCTGAAACTTGGACAGGTGTTTCTTGGGTTAAAACAGTTTGTATTCCCATCTTCGTCAATGTCCGATTTAGCCGATTGTGTAACGCAGTTTACTTGTGACCAGACGAAGCGAACGGTGCATGTTCGAATCCGAGCTCAGGTTATCTTCTCTTTTTTTTAATATTCAGGCATGTGATCTTTTTCCTTAATCAAATAATAAAATATTTTTCAAATCAACGGTACATTTTATTTATATTTTGATAACATACCTATTGATTTATATTCTATGGAATCATGTCAACAAATCACTGTACATGTGTACATGAAAATTAAATCCTTTCAAAACGTGTTGGTAATGATTGTACGGTTGTTACATACAGCATTTTCTTTTAATTCATACATGTAGAAATAACACGAAATAAACATTTGTTTGAGTCTGTATCGTGAAACGCATGTATCAATAGCCATGGCCTTGAATTCAGCTGTATACATTAATCTATTCTTAGACACAGCATTCCGATAGAGCTTCCTGCATAGAAATACCTGAGAACGCGTCATAACAGTACACGGTGGCACGCGCTCACTAGTGGTCCAAGTTTTGGGGAAATAGGCATAAGAAACCGCCGTAGCTCTTGACCGGTTGTCATTTTTTTTTTAAATTCCTGATGTTGAAAGATATTATAAGTAGGCAACTTTTAATCATGTATGAAAAATAAATCTTCAAAGAAAAGAACAACTCTTTCTTGAAATAGTGTAATATTCAGTATCAAATTAACAATTGGAATATGTTGCACACGATGATGACATAATTTTATAGTAATTGTGTCATTTAAAGACTTTAGAAGGAATTTTATTACTGCACCTTTAATTAACACCCACACAAGTGTTAGTCAATGAGGTCCCTTTTATCAAAAAAATGGATTCTGAAACTAACTGTTCCTGACATAAGCTTCATATCGATACCTTTTTTGATTTATCTTGTATTGAAATTCCGTTTGCGTTGACCCTACCTTTGATAAATGATACAGTATGTCAAAAAAAATTGAATAACAATGCACCATGCAGCTTTTTCAACATTCTAGGTTTCATAAGTGATGCTAGAGACAAGAATTGTTGAAATACAAATTGGTGTAAACTACTGTTGAAGCAGAAAGGATGTGCATGAAACCCCTGAACTATATGAATTTTATAAATTACAGGAGTACTGCTTAATTTCAAATTAATAACGAGTAAAGTGTGTATATTAGAAACCGTGCCACTACACGAAGGGGCCATCAAGGTTACAGCAACCCTCGAGTACTAAACAATCCAACAGTGGGGTTTACCAATGAGGCCATCAATGTTACAGCAACCCTCGGGCACTAAACAATCCAACAGTGGAGTTTATCGACGAGGCCATCAAGGTTACAGCAATTTTCGGGCACTAAACAATCCAACAGTTGAGTTTACCAATGAGGCCATCAATGCTACAGCAACCCTCGGGCACTAAACAATCCTGCATTGGAGTTTACCAATGAGGCCATCAAGGTAACATCAATCCTCGGGTACTAAACAATCCAACAGTGGGGTTTACCAATGAGGCCATCAAGGTTACAGCAACCCTCAGGTACTAAGCAATCCAACAGTGGAGTTTACCAATGAGGCCATCAAGGTTACAGCAACCCTCGGGCACTAAACAATCCAACAGTGGAGTTTACCAATGAGGCCATCAAGGTTACAGCAACCCTCGGGCACTAAACAATCCAACAGTGGAGTTTACCAATGAGGCCATCAAGGTTACAGCAACCCTCGGGCACTAAACAATCCAACAGTGGAGTTTACCAATGAGGCCATCAAGGTTACAGCAACCCTCGGGCACTAAACAATCCAACAGTGGAGTTTACCAATGAGGCCATCAAGGTTACAGCAACCCTCGGGCACTAAACAATCCAACAGTGGAGTTTACCAATGAGGCCATCAAGGTTACAGCAACCCTCGGGCACTAAACAATCCAACAGTGGAGTTTACCAATGAGGCCATCAAGGTTACAGCAACCCTCGGGCACTAAACAACTCACCAGTGGAGTCTACCACCTTGTATCCTGAATGACGAACCTAGGACACAAACATGTAACTGCACCTTCGATATTTGGTAATATATATTACATGCTAAAACTGAATTTCATCACCCCTTTTTCGTCCCTCTGAGACTCGTCGGTAATACCTGGGGTCGAAAAGTCGGGAATCAAAATGGGTATATACACAGATAAAACAGTTTTAATTTCATTAAACAAGATAGATCGTATGATAATTGTACGGAGAAAGGTACTGCATTTGACAGAGAGCAATGTGATGCTACACTTGAAATGACGTCCTAAAATGAATATTAACCTGCGGTTTCTACATCGAGTTAATATCACATATCTTTGACTTCCACGTGATTATGGTCCAACCAATGAGGATGTATGGAAACTGTATGGCACCTTTTCATATCTGTCATAGTGTGAAAGATATCAGGGTTTTTTTCAAGTTGAAATAATTTGATATCTCACATGCAAAATGTATGAAAATATAAACCCATGACACTACTGCACCGTTAAAAGTTCTAACAAAAACACACATTAGTGTTGAGGATAAAAGAGTTATCCTGATTCTACCTCACAAGTATCTGGCAATCAGCTGTACCAAATGACAATTGATACTACGCATCATTCCATTACAGGTAAAAGACGTAGAGTACTAACAATGAGACACAACCCATTGATAGGAAGGCAAAGAGCTACCGAGTATCGGTTTTGTCGACAGGGATTACATGTATTGGAGACGATAAATGCCTCCAGAAGGGATTGGATGTGTTTGATTGACAGGTAGGTAGCGCGCCATTGACAATCTGCCTGTGCTACGATAAACAGCTATTGCTGGGTGTAAACGGCCTACTCAATACGAATTGACACACGCCTCCTGTTAGTGTGTACGCTTCCGATCCAATTAGCATCAAACAGTTGTGAGAAGTTAAGTGTTGTAGCGAATACAGTAGCTGCGGTGACTGAAGATTACTGACAATACCGTTCAGAATTCTGGTAGCAACTACACATGTACCTGCTAGTCACTTTATTTAACTTACTCAGTCCAATATATTGAAAAACGATACTGTTAACTGACACTTACGTTTGAATACAAAATTGGAAAGACCTTGATGAAAAGTCATATATGATGAAAAAAATTAAGATACAAATATGAAAAATCCAAAACAAATATCATCAATCTAATAAAAACGGAAACGAATGACAGATTCTTTTTATCATATCATGCAAAGTAAACTGTATAATTGTGATCTGAAACGAATATTTTGCACTTGGGCGCCTCACAATGACGTGACGTCACGTTGATTGCGGCAACTGCACTCATATCTATGAGATCTGCCGCAGTAAGTAGAAGAAGAAGAAGATGGTTCCTTCCCGATTGTGACGTCATTTCCGGAGGGATATTACACACGTTACCTAAACATAGTTATGTGATTGCTTCATGGCACTGCATAACACGGTATTCATATGATAAAATATGTTATATAGCTATGATTTGATGCTATTTAACAGCAGTTGTAATCAGACCATGAATCTAAGGAATAATTGAAGAAACACTACTACCCTGAATCCCTGCAAACTTAATACTTCACCAATTTGTAAATTGAATGAAAGACGAAATAGAAAATGGCCTACTAAGTTGTGATATATTATTAACTGCGCATCTATCTAAGTAAAAAAAAAAAAAAAAATCGACGATAACTGGAAAAAGCCAATGTTGAATATTTGATAATTTTTAAAGCTGACATGATTAAGGATGTACTTTTTTTGAGGTTTCAATCACGTTCAAGTCTCGTTTTGATCTGGTGTAACGGGGTTTTTGTAATATTTAACAAATTATGATCCCAATCATAGCACAAAAACGAACACACCGACATATAGTTTTTTTTTGCATTTTCTACTATGCCATTAACTCCTTTTTCCAAAAATCCATATTAGAAAAAAAGTTTAATACACGAAATTTTTGACTTCTCGGAGGTGTACATCCTTAAGGATGTACTCTTCTGAGATTTCAGTCACGTTCAAGTCTCGTTTTGATCTGGTGTAACGGGTTTTTGTAATATTTACCAAATTATGATAGGTATAATAGCAAACACACATCTGAAAAACATGTAAAAAAACTAGATGTCTGTTGTGTGTAGAACATTTTTTACAAGAATTTTTAAAAAAAATGACCAATTTGGCGGCCATTTTGAAAAAGTGTATTTATGTGAATTTCTTGCGCTTCACAAAGGGCCAAATTTCTCCTTTTTTGACACTAGATTGATCACTTAAATTGTCATTGTGTCACCATTTTTAATTGTAGCAGGTTCGATTTTGCTGTACAACTTTATAATGTTCAATATGATTAAAATAATATGCAAAAAGTGGAAAGTTAAATATTATTGATATTTTTTTTTACATATGAGGGAAACTGAAGCTCTTTTGATTTTTGACCCCGAAAAAGGTGAAAAATAACACAAATGATAATGGGATAAAAAAAGAAGCACACCGACCCCCCATTTTTGTGGCTGTTCTAGAAAGAGAAACATATTTTCTTTTGATTCATTGAATACCAAAAAAAGTTTATTACAGGATTTTTTTATATCAAGCGTTTAATCGGCAAAAAATGGTGAAAAATGTGCATTTTTTCATTAAAAAATAAGGGGTAGGGGTAACTGAAATCGCATTTTTCAGTAAAATGAATAAGTTTAAGACATTTTACTTCCATAGTTTCAAAGAAAATAATATTTTTATCAATTCTACAAACATTCATACATATCTGATAACACACTTGGAAGAAATTGTATGAATTTGTTCTGCAAATGGTCAAAACCCGAAAATTCACCTAAAATCACATATTGTGTTAAATTGGTATCTTTGACCGATCATAGCACAAAAACGAACACACCGACATATAGTTTTTTTTGCATTTTCTACTATGCTATTATCTCCTTTTTCCAAAAATCAATATAAGAAAAAAAGTTTAATACAGGATTTTTTTGACTTCTCAGAGGTGTACATCCTTAAGTAAATGAACGAGACTAATGATAGTATCATCCCAGCTTAACTGTTAACCAATAACAACTAATATCTGTAGTTATATACACGGCCACCAACAAACATTGTACAAGACTAAGTGCACATATTGGGCACACATAACACTTCTCTTTTTTCCCCAGTTAGTTACGTATTTGTCACTGTAAAAACCTTTGTCATATCCGCACACATGTTTTCCTAAACAACACAAGTACAGGATGTTCATCACCTTTGTCTTGAACCACCTTTATAATGTCCTTCGTTAATGTTTCGCCGACACAACACATCTTTCAAATTAGTCATTTACAAAATCCGAGAGATATTTTTTTCTCTTTAGCATCATTTTCATACACAAAATTAAATAACGTCCTTTGTATATGTTTGTCCTACAATCATGCGTGGATAGATATGGCAGACGACATTTATGACAAATGAGTTGGACAGAACTTTAGATTGGTCCTTCAGTAGTCCTCTCATCTGCGGACACGGACGTTATATGACTTTACATGTAGCCGAAATCAATCAATCAGTCTGGGACTAGAAACGCATGCAATACATGTAAATCATTATCTGTAGAACGAGGAAAGCGCTCCTGAATTAACACATAAACTGACATCCGTCGAGTAGCTAGCCTTGGCAAACTTATTTGATATTCATTGGTGTATATCGTTTATTGTCAATCATGTGATAAAACACATGTAGTTTTTTTTTATGTATGAGCACATTTACTTTATGTGTATACACGTGCCTACGTGTGTAACACGCCATACATCTATTTGGCAGTGTACCTGTCACACTGGACACGGTAATAATGAGTCTGCCTGGACGTCACTATTCCCAACAGACCGGCCAGTTAGGGATACGGTAGTGCGGATCATGGTCGACAGCCTTTATGTTCTAGGCTGTCCATCGTGAGCATCCGACTTCTATCACAGCACTGTTGAGCCATGCGTCGCCCGCCGTGGGTAGTTTGGGCTGTCCTGTTGGGGGTGGCTCGGGTAACGGCTTTCCATTTGGCCGAGAAGCCGGAGGTAAACGCTGCTTTAAGTCATAAGGACGAGATCGTCAGGCTCCACAACGGGTACCGGGGACTGGCAGGCGCCGCCGACATGCGCGAACTGGTAAGGACATCACTTTGTGTTGTATAAAACTTGTTATTGAAAGGGTGTAAATGAATTATACTCACGGATTATCAGTATGTCTAATTGTAACGGTTGCCGTAGGGTTTCCCCTCAAGAACATAACTCTCGACAAGGAGCAAATTTATAATAGTTATACGGAAATATATTTCTCCAAATGTTGTGTTCTCATATTGATTCAAAAGTTGCGAAAAGTAAAAGTTGTAGATATCCAAGTTAATATTTATTATGTATATCAACATACAGTTATAACAATGTACAATAACGAGAAAACATCGAATACAATATGGCTTCAATTATTTATCAACGTTTTAATTGATGACTATTTCCACGCATGTACGTGTTTTCTGACCCAAAGCTTACATGACATACTGTCGTGCTGAGATACCCAGTGAACGCTCGTAAGGTCATAGTCCTTACCTATTTGTCAAACAGAAGATATTCATAACAATTAAGGTTGTAATGTGTTTTTATAGACCATGTATATGTGGCAAGGAATGAAATGTAAATGCGATGTCATATTGCTTTAAATCTAGATATTTTCAGTTGTAACAATTCTGCTTACTTTAAACTATGTATATTGACATTTTGGTTAAATACGACAATAGGGCTATTCCGGGGTTATAATGGAACATCGGCTTCGTGTCATGGCGTCATATATCTGAAATATGGCAACCGAAAATGACCTAGGCTTGATACCATGCAACAGTGTGATATATTAGTCCAAATTGTTGACTGTGTGTAAGGATTATTAAATAAAGCGTTGTGTAAGGCTGCTTGAAACTTTGGTGATGCATGTAATTTTAAACTTGACTTGAGAACACGTACTATCAATAAAATATGTCTAGGATTTAAGGCCGGTTGTCAATTTTCTCGGATAACAAATTTAAGATCACTGTACATGCAAGAATAATAGACATCAGCTTAAAATACATCATGCAAGTATGTATACCATTAAATAACTATCACTATTGACATATGTTTACCATACACATGAAACCAGACCCACAATAAACTATGCCATTGGCAGACAGTTTATATTGTATGACAAAATTCACAAGCTACATGTAAATAGGACATTCTGTTATCACTATTTTACCGTAATATTGAATTTAATTAAAAGTACCATGCGATCAACGGTTGTAATGATGGATAAATACGCTGACATGTCAATCCAAAATGACACAAAACGTTGCTGTCTAACCGGAAGTGATGTCCACGTGTTAGATAATATAACCATTCAAGTTGTACCATTGTCCTTTCCTAATAGGTTAAGCTGTGACAGTAATTTCAGTTTCTCATGCAAAAGTTATAGCCTGATGCATTTCCAAATCTTTATAATCTGAAATTATTTTCTAGGTAAAAATACACTAACAGTTACTCAGCCGGACAGTGTACATTATAATAACCATATTAGGTAAAGCTGTGTGAACCTACGAAGCAGAATAGCGTTATGAAAGTAACGCGATAAATAAAGTACACTATTGTTTAACGTAGGAGACAGAGAAGTAATAAAAACTACTTACAAAGAACACTCAATGACCTTAATCTGTTTCACTGTAATCTACTGACTCGCAGAACTAAGATACTTGTTTAATTAACTCCGATTAGCCGTTGACTGAGTTCTTGTCGGCAATTCTCCTGTGAGTGCTTACACTTCCTGCATGGAAGATAAATCACCCGAAACCCGTCACCACCATTTAAAAAAGATAGAGTAAAACGTGACAGAGGGAGTCATGAAAGATAGAGAATCAGCGAAGATTTAACCTCTTGCAATTCTAAGGAACGCTATGATCACAAGTGTTTTCAAGTAAGCTACCAACAGGAAATCGATATAAGTATAGGATATTGTGTTCAATAGGGACTCGGCGTTCCTTTATGGTGTTAAAAGGAGCGATATAAGCATCACTATAGACTGACTGAATTATCAAATAAATTTATTCTTTCCCTAACTGTATATCTTGAAGGATGTAAAGTGATATATATGCCATGTGTACAACGAAGACATGTCAATGTATTTATTGTGCTGAATAGGCAGATTGTCAGTTTTTTGTAACACTCTTACGAAGTATTCATTGTAATGACGTCATAACCATCGAAATTTTGACGTCACGTCATGTATATTGTCATAATTATCAATGATTGGTAGTACTTGATGAAAAACACACAAATTAGGATTTAGGTTTTTTAATTGTAATTGTAAAACATCTGTACGCAAAATGAATCAACCAATCAATGTATTCACTGTATGGCAGACAGCACAGTTGTCTGTACGCATTATTAAATAACCAAGCAGTAACGTTTTATTGTCTGACATGGTATTCTGTACGCAAAATAAAAGACATTTATTTCATAACACCGTTATATGGACGCGTAATGTTTAAATCAGGCAATTTATTGATTGTAAAACACAGCAAACTGTACGCTTGATGAAATAACCAAGCAATTCACTCCATTTCTGTTATCAAAGAATTTGTTTCCTCATTAAATATTAAACAACATCATTAGTTGTGAATTATGTGAATCTTCTCAAAACAAATGTTCTTTTATTATCGACCCATTTCCCTGATTACAGAAGGCAATCGAAAAAAACACTATACAGAGATAATTGGTCCAATTTGAAAATACCAATGAATGAAAATCATTGAAGCTATAATTCGAGGAACACTGAGCGAAAAGGTTTGTTGTTGTAGAAAGATGTGACAATCTTACTGTTGGGAGAACATTATTTTACGTAATCTGTCAATCAAACAAATTGTATCCTGCGATGATCTAGTATTACATTCTTTAAATTCTTTCTGATATTACTCATAAATCAATATTGTATTGTAAAAAATAGTGATCATTGATAATTGTGATCAGTTTTACGTTATTTTCAATTTATGCAAATTGTTGTGAAAAACTCTTTGTAATGTTTTGATTACTTTTTCCCAATCTCCTAACTTATGCAGTACGGAATATTTAAGTCAGTCAAACTTAAATCGCAACGATTTCAGGACAAAATGATCACCAGATTACCAGACCGAATGATGATATGTGTATATCGTGGAACTAAATATAACACCCTTCCACTATTAGTGTCAACCAAACGGTCCAAATACTTGCGCGCCATCTCGTTGACACGAATAGCTTGTGATAGTTGGGTCATTTTTTTAACATGGACATTCGACCATTCATCAAATATGTCTGCTGCCCACTTTCACACCAAGGTAAGGACAATATTTAGTGACGTCCTTCTATGTCTGACGAAGCATCTCACAATACAAGGAAGTTTCATTGTAGAATGTCACAACATCGTAAAAATGTACACCGCCGGTGAATAATTGATAACTAAAACAAACAATATTAGCACGCAACGTACCTATTCCGTAACCCAGTATGTAACACAAACTGATACATATTCTCGAACATGCAGATTTGTTGGTAAATTTGTATTATTTGATCAACAAAAAATCCTCGTTTATTGAAGCAAACTATATCAGCTCACCTATTTATGTTATAAGACGGTGTACGTCCATCACCTTATGGATGTACATTTTGTTATGATACAACAGCCGATTACCGGTATGTGCTGCTTTTAATAACAAAACATATATGTTATTCAAACAAACGACGTATCCTAGGTTTTAATGAGACAATACATTTCCCCGTTGTTTACATGGGGAGGGAATGACACGTTCGGTTGTCAGCCATGATTAGCTTCCGACAGGTGACAATCACATACTATGTCAGTGACTAAAATATTACTTTATTACAGCCCCTGTCGTAGTGCACCATCATGCATTCAATACTTCGGTACAAAGTGAAACAGATTACCATGTTTGACGTTTTGGACTTTTTCCTTTGAGGAAGGGCTCAGTCTGTAGTCTGCCAAACCTTGGATCATACCTTTAGTACTAGTTGAAATTTTGACGCACAGTATGACCAAAATGTTTTCGGTGATATTTCCATTTGCACAAAGAAACCGTCACAACATTGTAGATCTCTACACTTCGCTATACTTCACTACAAAACATCGAACATAAAAAACATTACAAAGGCCAAAACTCACGATTGCATGATTTGCCATTCCAAACATTTCTTTGCTTCAAACATCAATTGTGTGTACTCCAAACGTTTATAAATTGCTTATATATTAAATTTCTGTAAAGAAAAATAAACCGGGATATAACAAAGACACTGTCGTTAAGGAATATGATCCCATTGTCCTGTCAGTTAAAGTATTCGCTGTTTCCACTTTCTACACAAATAATGTTTAAATTTGAGAATACTCACAAGAAATACGAAAATGAGGAAACACCTTTTCAAAAATCAAGGAAGTTGATGCAGTATTGTTTTTTTTCTAAAATAAAATCACGGACATTCTATAATATCATAATCATATCATAGTCTCAAAACCCTTGGCCCCTATTGCTCTTACAATTTCATGTGTCGCTTGTAACATTAAAAAACCCAGCAAACTCGCTCAAGAACTTTTTTATCTTGCATTATTTAACACTGTTAGTGTATTATAAGTGCTTAGTAAAATATTTCCTAAACATAATGACTAGATACTGATAATTTCCACGTTTTAATCTCTTTGTCATCTCATGTTAAATTCTTTATGAATTAGTAATGTTTGTAGTTCACTGACACTGGGCTTAGTTTTAATCCTAGACCAAAGCTACTCACTCAAACTATAAATATCTAAGTTCGTGCAGATGTGTACTGACTGGTATAAAATAGCCACAAATGCCACAATCCTCATAAGTCATACGGCTTCTAGCATGACAACTATTGTCACCTGAGGTAAACTGGCCTGCACGCTGTACTGACAAAAACCGGTCATGGTTAACTCACCTCTTACTACTTTTTCATTATGAAAGATGATTTTTTATTCTTAACGAAAAACCACACTCATATTTTTCGTGTGATTAAAAGACACCTATTAATGGTCAGTCTGTTTTCGAATTTCTGACACGCAGAATTTATAAAAGATTTATTTATACAACTTATACAAGAGTATCAAGGAAGAAAACACTGTTATTTGCCAACTCCTGTAATTGTATTTTCAGATGTAATTACGTTTTGACAATAAATAACAAGAATTTCAAGAACTCCTTGAATCGCATTTATAAGAGAACCTGCTTCGTCAGCTTCATATCTAAACTTTATATGCATTATGACTATCATGGTCACCTTACTACCAAACCCTCTTTTCTTACAGTATGTCTATTATTGTAACTTCCATACCAAGCTCTGTGATACACTTATATAGTATGACTATTATGGTCAACTCGCTTCCAAACTCTATAACATTTCCCTACGGTATGACAAGTATGGTCACCTCACTACCAAACTCTATAACCTTTCTCAACAGTATGACAATAATGGTCATCTTACTACCAAACTCTATAACATTTACCTACAGTATGACAAGTATGGTCACCCCACTACCAAACTCTATTACCTTTCCCAACAGTAAGACAAGTATGGTCACCTCACTACCAAACTCTATAACATTTACCTACAGTATGATAAGTATGATCACCTCACTACCAAACTCTATAACATTTCCCTCCAGTATGACAAGTATGGTCACCTCACTATCAAACTCTTTAACATTTCCCTCCAGTATGACAATATTGGTCACCTCAGTAACAAACTCTATAACATTTACATACAGTATGATGAGTATGGTCACCTCACTACCAAACTCTATAACATTTACCTACAGTATGAAAAGTATGGTCACCTCACTACCAAACTCTATAACATTTCCCTCCAGTATGACAAGTATGGTCACCTCACTACCTAACTCTATAACATTTACATACAGTATGATAAGTATGGTCACCTCACTACCAAACTCTATAACATTTACATACAGTATGATAAGTATGGTCCCCTCACTACCAACCTCTATAACATTTACCTACAGTATGACAAGTATGGTCACCTCACTACCAAATTCTTTAACATTTCCCTCCAGTATGACAATAATGGTCAACTCACTACCAAACTCTATAACATTTCCCTAAAGTGTGACGATAATTATCATCCATCCCATTACCAAACTATATAAACATTTACCTTTTATATGGCAATAATAGTTTCTTCACTTCCAACTCTACTGTTAGCTTTCCTTTTCTCAGTAGTAACATACATGTATCGGCTTTCAATAGTTATTGGGGTTTAATGTTACAATATGTATTATATTGTCGTCATTAGGACCTTATGTGTTATAATGTCAACGTTGATATGATGTTTATATATATTTCATTCAAATTAGCAGTCAAATATACAGCTTAAAGAAAATTACGAATCGTTTTAATTCATCTTTCATTTTGGTTTTCTCCTTTACTCTATTTTCCCCAAAAAAGAAAATGATTTTAGGTCAAAACAAGGAGTATTAATTATTTGTATACTCTGAAATTGTGGTGATACAACAAGAAACAAATAGCAGCCTTGATTGTATGTCAACAGGTTTGGAGTGACACACTGGCAGGAAAAGCGTTTGGAGAAGCACGGTCGTGTACCTACAATGGAGCACGCTCTACGTTCGGCGAGAATAAGTTTTTTGAGGAGATGTACAGGGATACTGACGATATAATGGTGGGCAAAGCACTTGACACCTGGTTCTCTGAGAAAAGGTCATGGGAGCGTTACCCTGGGTGTGCAGAGTCTTGTCAATATACACAGGTAAGTAAGTTCAGTGGATCAATGTCAGATAATGAGAATTCAGAATATAGAAATAACAAAATGTTAACGTACTTTAATGTATATTAGAACCAAAATCGATCAAATTTTCTAATTTCTGAACAAGGAAATGATATTAAAATGGCAATAATGAAATTTGCTTTTAAAACAAATTCGAAATAAAATCCCAATATGTACTCATTATATTTATATATTACTTACATCAAATCAAACCTTATATTTATACTAAGGTATATGTAACATCAAATTAATTTAGCATTTATAAATGGCTATCAGCAAAAACAGCATTACATTTTTTTAAATTACTTTATTTAGATTGATCACGACATGATTTACATGAATAACATCAAATTAATCATAATGTTCATGCTTATCGCAAAATGAACATTTTCTTAATTTTTAAACGATCATAATCAAAATATCCATTGTGTTTATACATGGCTACATTGTGATATATAATTCACCATTATATGTATACATGGCTACACAATAATATCAAATTTAACATTACATTTAACATGGCTACATAATAATATCAAATTCGCCATTACAGTTATGCATGGCTACATTGTACTATCAAATTTAACATTACATTTATACATGGCTACATTGTGATATATAATTCACCATTATATTTATACATGGCTACACAATAATATCAAATTCGCCATTACAGTTAGGCATGGCTACATTGTATTATCAAATTTAACATTACATTTATACATGGCTACATTGTGATATATAATTCACCATTATATTTATACATGGCTACACAATAATATCAAATTCACCATTACAGTTATACATGGCTATAGTGTTATATCAAATTCACCATTACAGTAATACATGGCTACATTGTATTATCAAATTCACCATTACAGTAATACATGGCTACATTGTACTATCAAATTCACCATTACAGTAATACATGGCTACATTGTACTATCAAATTCACCATTACAGTAATACATGGCTACATTGTACTATCAAATTCACCATTACAGTAATACATGGCTACATTGTACTATCAAATTCACCATTACAGTAATACATGGCTACATTGTACTATCAAATTCACCATTACAGTAATACATGGCTACATTGTACTATCAAATTCACCATTACAGTAATACATGGCTACATTGTACTATCAAATTCACCATGACAGTAATACATGGCTACATTGTACTATCAAATTCACCATTACAGTAATACATGGCTACATTGTAATATCAAATTCACCATGACAGTAATACATGGCTACATTGTACTATCAAATTCACCATTACAGTAATACATGGCTACATTGTAATATAAAATTCACCATAACAGTAATACATGGCTACCTTGTAATACAAAATTCACCATAACAGTTATACATGGCTACATTGTACTATCAAATTCACCATTACAGTAATACATGGCTACATTGTACTATCAAATTCACCATTACTGTAATATAGGCTGACATTTTTATATCAATATTGTTTATGCAATATATATGGCTGTATTTTAATATCAATATTACCATTACATTTATACATGGCTACATAGTCATATAATAAATTTACCCTTACATTTAACAGGCTATATTGTTATATCAAATTCACCATAACAGTAATACATGGCTACATTGTAATATCAAATTCACCATTACAGTAATACATGGCTACATTGTAATATAATAAATTTACCCTTACATTTAACAGGCTTTATTGTTATATCAAATTCACCATTACAGTAATACATGGCTACATTGTAATATCAAATTCACCGTTTCATTAATACATGGCTGCATTTTAACATCAAAATAATCAAAACATTTATACTTTGCAAACATCAAATGAATCAACACTACCATTTTGTCTATCTTTATGAATCAACACTACGTTTTTGTCTATCTTATGAATCAACACTGTAATACATGGCTACATTGTAATATCAAATTCGCCGTTTCATTAATACATGGCTGCATTTTAACATCAAAACAATCAAAACATTTATACTTTGCAAACATCAAATGAATCAACACTACCACTTTGTCTATCTTTATGAATCAACACTCCCATTTTGTCTATCTTTATGAATCAACACTACCATTTTGTCTAGCTTTATGAATCAACACTACGTTTTTGTCTTTCTTATGAATCAACACTACGTTTTTGTCTATATTATGAGTCAACACTACGTATTTGTCTATCTTATGAATCAACTTCACCATTACAGTAATACATGGCTACATTGTAATATAATAAATTTACCCTTACATTTAACAGGCTTTATTGTTATATCAAATTCACCATTACAGTAATACATGGCTACATTGTAATATCAAATTCGCCGTTTCATTAATACATGGCTGCATTTTAACATCAAAACAATCAAAACATTTATACTTTGCAAAAATCAAATGAATCAACACTACCATTTTGTCTATCTTTCTGAATCAACACTACGTTTTTTTCTATCTTATGAATCAACACTAAGTTTTTTTCTATCTTATGAATCAACCCTACGTTTTTTTCTATCTTATGAATCAGCACTACGTTTTTTTCTATCTTATGAATCAGCACTACGTTTTTTTCTATCTTATGAATCAACCCTACGTTTATGTCTATCTTATGAATCAACACTACGTATTTGTGTATCTTATGAATCAACACTACGTTTTAGTCTATCTTATGAATCAACACTACGGTTTTGTCTATCTTATGAATCAACACTAGGTATTTGTCTATCTTATGAATCAACACTAGGTATTTGTCTATCTTATGAATCAACACTACGCTTTTGTCTATCTTATGAATCAACACCACGTTTTTGTCTATCTTATGAATCAACACTACGCTTTTGTCTATATTATGAATCAACACTACGTATTTGTGTATCTTATGAATCAACACTACGTTTTAGTCTATCTTATGAATCAACACTACGGTTTTGTCTATCTTTATGAATCAACACCACGTTTTTGTCTATCTTTATGAATCAACACCACGTTTTTGTCTATCTTATGAATCAACACTAGGTATTTGTCTATCTTATGAATCAACTTCACCATTACAGTAATACATGGCTACATTGTACTATCAAATTCACCATTACAGTAATACATTGCTACATTGTAATATCAAATTCACCGTTTCATTAATACATGGCTGCAGGGGAACATCAAAATAATCAAAACATTTATACTTTGCAAAAATCAAATGAATCAACACTACCATTTTGTCTAGCTTTATGAATCAACACTACGTTTTTGTCTATATTATGGATCAACACTACGTATTTGTCTATCTTAAGAATCAACTGTACTATCAAATTCACCATTACAGTAATACATGGCTACATTGTACTATCAAATTCACCATTACTTTAATATAGGCTGACATTTTTATATCAATATTGTTTATGCAATATATATGGCTGTATTTTAATATCAATATTACCATTACATTTATACATGGCTACATAGTCATATAATAAATTTACCCTTACATTTAACAGGCTTTATTGTTATATCAAATTCACCATTACAGTAATACATTGCTACATTGTAATATCAAATTCACCGTTTCATTAATACATGGCTGCATTTTAACATCAAAACAATCAAAACATTTATACTTTGCAAACATCAAATGAATCAACACTACCACTTTGTCTATCTTTATGAATCAACACCACGTTTTTGTCTATCTTATGAATCACCACTACGTTTTTGTCTATCTTATGAATCAACCCTACGTTTTTTTCTATCTTATGAATCAACACTATGTTTTTGTCTATCTTATGAATCAACACCGCGTTTTTGTCTATCTTAAGAATCAACACTACGTTTTTGTCTATCTTATTAATCAACACTACGTTTTTGTCTATCTTATTAATCAACACTACGTTTTTGTCTTTCTTATGAATCAACACTACGTTTTTTGCTATCTTATGAATCAACACTACGTTTTAGTCTATCTTATGAATCAACACTACGCTTTTGTCTATCTTATGAATCAACACTACGGTTTTGTCTATCTTTATGAATCAACACCACGTTTTTGTCTATCTTTATGAATCAACCCTTCCATTTTGTCTATCTTTATGAATCAACACTACGGTTTTGTCTATCTTTATGAATCAACACTACGTTTTTGTCTATCTTTATTAATCAACAAAGTCTTCTACGCATTTACACTGTACCTTTTCCAACATTTTTTTTTACATTAAAAACGTTTTTGATTGAACCACGATAAAGTCTTTTACTCCCGATATCTGTTTGGCTTCTTGATAAATAAAGATACATGTGTATGCGTTACACTGTCTCGATGTTAGTTTGACAAAGTCAGCCTTTCATTATTTTAGATGGTATGGGCAGGGACAAAGAAGATTGGCTGTGCATTCAAGAAGTGTAACAATTTGAACATGAATGAAGAGTATGCTGTGAACGCCTGGTTCCTGATCTGTCTATATGACGAAAAGTAAGGCGGAAATACATGTATATGTGCTAAGTAAATCAGTTTAGCTCCTTGTTAACGATGCCAGGAAATGATTTACATTCTTATCAAATTTGGCTACATGGCTGAGATATCGACTCTCGGCTTTAATTCCTAAAGAGAGCAGGTTCCATATATGCTGTTATGTGATAAAGTTTAGCCTATTTTGAACAAGTCGATACGGAGAATTACAAGCATGTATATGTCTGCTCCAACTACAAAGATATGCTACGTAATTTAAACGGAGAACTAATGTTTTCGAAATGTCTTCCTTGTCCTGAGTTAAGCTATCGTATGCGCATTTTGATATTGATACGTTGTTCATAATATGTACATGTTATCATTGGAAAAGAGGGATTGTTAGGTTCGCGATTTTATGTTATACTTTAATAGTAGACATTATGGTGGTGTGGTAAATACTCGCAGTAAATTAGCGCGAATATATCCACACGCAAATATGTAAACGCAAATTATACAGAGTATAGATATTTAGAGTATATAGAATCCGGAACCATTACCAACACGACACTTGCCACATCACGATCAGTCTAAAGAGTCAAAACATAAAACTGCCATGCATCCATGACACAATTAAAGTAAAGAAATATCTAGGATATGTCATTAGTCCACCTTTTACATTTATATTCCTTGCCAAAGAATTTACTAAAGTATTTTCTTATTTATTAGACAGTATGGTAAATACTCGCAGTAAATTAGCGCGAATATATCCACACGCAAATATGTCATATACATGTTCACGAAGTGGTTAAAATAAGTTGACAGTTATTATACGACAGCAAGTAATTCTCTATAGAGAACAAAAGATGTAGAAACACAATAAGACATGTGTTTTTTCTCTATGTAATGTTATTGTGTGCTGCCCCGAGGCGTCAGAAACCGGCAGGATGATACCTAAACCTGGACGGTGACGAGGTACCGAGCGACATTTATCATGTGTTAAACCCTCGTGTAAATTACAAAGTTGTGTAAATGAGACATTCATATCAGAAACATATATAGAAGTTTGTTTGTCATAATAACATTATGCAACATACAGTAACAATAACGAAAAAAATATATAATAAGATTAATAAATTATTTCTCGAGGATGACTGTGTTGGTATATATAGTAATTGTAAATTGTAAGACACCAACATTGACAATAGGTTAATAAGTTTAAATGAAAAACAAACAGAGATGTTTGTTCTAATAAACCACAGACATGGAATTCCACTTAACCATCCTGTAATAATACGAAGAGACCATATCTGAAGAATTTGGTGGTGAAGTGTACAATTATTTATACCTGCTTTTGGAGTTTGCTTTTGTGTGTATGTTGATATATTCTACCTGCAACAACAACAAAAACGCAAAACGTCATTACAAAAACAAATCTATATAAGTAATACCAATATATCCTTCATCATAATTTTTTGAATTATTAAACTTTTATTTCTCATACTTTAATTAGAGGCAATGATGGAATACATTTGCCGTTCAGGAGAGGAAAAGCCTGTACACTCTGTTCAACAAATGAGATATGTAAGCAGGGTCTTTGTGCAAGTAAGTATTCTTACAAGTCGTAGGAAGCATGATTGGGTTTTTCACTTTATTCACTAATGATTTTTCATGTTCAATAAATCATATCCTGTTGTGCATACCGTTGACCATTTGTCATCGTTTCTCATGGAAGAAGTCATTAATATTCCGTCGTGAAATGTACGTCGTTAACAGTTTAAGTCAGGCTACATACAATGTATATTCCATTCATCAGTAGATAACGTCCATTAATTCGTGATTAATTCGTCTTTAATATGGGCGGCAAAAAGGCAGATGAAGGCAGACGTGTACGTAGTAATTTGAATATGTTTCAATATTACAGAATTACAAATTATTGTTTCAATATCTTCAGATTTTGTTTTAGTTTCATGCTTTTATAAGTACAATTTGATTTCATATATGTACAATCTCATATCAAAATTGATATTGATGCTATACATCTACTGCAATTTAACACTTTTCATATTACGTCAATACCGTGACTATGTTTTTTTATTTTATTTCAGACAATACTACACAGACAACGACTAATCAAGGAACTGCTAATGCCAACGTAAATGTAACGCATGCTACATCCCTCGCTAACAACACAGACGCAGATTTTTGGAAGCGAGTTCATCAAAAGGCATACGAGCAAAGTATGGAATACAACAGAGCAAATATGTCAAAGACGTCAACAGCGGACATAAGAATCAAAACCATGGGACAACCACAACAAACGCAACAGCAACAAAATGGAGTGAATGTTTATGACTTTTTTAAGCCAGTTACACCACCAAATATGGCCGCTGACCGAAACCTCAAGAATATCAAAACCAACAGTTTTATTCAGCAGTCAACGCAACAGGGTGGTAGGAAGAATCAGGGGTCGGACACATTTTACACCAACCAAAATGTTCCGGTACCGTCTGATAATGGAAACCATGGGTATATTCAACAAGGTGGTCAGCAGCAAAATGCTATGAGCAGACGTTACATGGGGCGACAGCAACAGCCCGGAACAAACGGTGGTTATCCAGGTCAACCTCAACAAATAAAAACAAACGGTGGTTACCCAGCTCAACCTCAACAAATAGAAGCAAACGGTGGTTATCCAGCTCAAACTCAACAAATAGAAACAAACGGTGGTTATCTTCATAAACCGCAACATTCTGGAAGAGTTGACAACCAGGACACTTCAAATACCTGGTCTATAAACCCGAATAGTGCCAGATCAAACGGACGTGCACAACACACTTACATCAACCAAGGAGGAAAAACTGTTCCGAGCCCCACTCAGCAAAGCATGAATGTTTTCGTTACAAGAGCTTTCCATGCAAATACCAAGGGTCGAAAAATGAACAAAAGCGAAAGTAGACATAACGGATTTACTCAAAGAACAAGGCAACCGGTGCATCCCACTAAAGCTACAGTTGCAGTAGGACCGTCCCAACTACCAGCAATGGAAACAGTTGGAAAGGAGTCGGCGGCAGGTGATATAAGTTTCAGAATGCCAGGTCCAACCGCCATTACAAGCTTTAATGACAACGGGTTCAACGGACAGTCCGGAAACAAGTTTTCCCGTAATATCAATATCAGAATTCCTGAACAGAGTCAACGTTTTAATAATAACAAAAGAGGACGAAACGGACAATCGTTCGATCAAAACAATAATAATAAAAATAACTGGGGACAAAATCAAAACCAACAGCTCAACGCTAACAGTCCCGGTCAAAATAACAGATTTAAATCAAAGCAATCTGTGCAATTTACTAGCAACAAAAATACTAATAATAAGTCATTCAAATCTAATCAATTCGTCCCGTTCAGCGAGTTAAAGAAGAACGCTCAGAATGGTTGGGATCCTAACAAAGTTGTTGTACCACACGATAGCGAGAACTCCAAATTCTCTTTGTGTAAGTATCCCCTTCTTATTTCTTTTTATGTTATGCATTTTAAGTATAGATATTTGTAGATTGTGAACTTGATTCGTGAATGTTTTCTTACCGAATGCTTTATTTTTTTTTATTTTGTGTCAACAATGACACATTTCTAGAGGATATAAATGTAACGGATTCCGATTGATTACCATTAAGTATTTCACGGCACAATATCGATATTTATCACGATTGCGAGGACTAAGTGAAAATATTGATATATTCTTCCATGCGAGTGATGCATGTTTTTGTATTCAACGGAAAACTATTTAATTTTTATTTATTACACTTTTAATGTAACAAACAGCAAATATTGCTGCATCAGAATAGTGCTTGGTGTAGGAGTGTAATATTTGACGCCACATTCGAATGAGGTAACGCTTGACAACAAAGCAGAGCGCCACTTTGAATAGGTTACTCAACGCTATTCTATCGTTTGCTATTATGTGGTAAGATTTCCAAACAAAAATGATATCAAATGTGTATTTATGTACATGTAAATACCACACTGTACGTTGCAACGATGCACCAAAACAGCCACTTATTCCGCCGTCGATTCAACTAAATTTGAAACTAAAAATCTACGCTGTGAATAAAAAATACCTGTCTAATTGGATAATGCTAAAAGAGATTTCTTAAAATGTGACTATATAACAGTTCGTACATTTTCACTTCATTGAAGTATTACTTTTTATAAAATTGATAATTTTCGATATTTTACTGGTGAAAATGTAATAAGTTATTAAAATATATTATTATTAGTGCTTTTATCCATAAACATCGAGTGATGATGTGGTCTTTTCATATACCTGTAAATGTTTCCAAAACCATTTTATCATTTTTTCCACTGTTTGGCTCCTATTGCCTAATTGCGATAATTCAGTACATACGGTCAACGTTTCGCTGCACTATGTCAATTTTGGATATACAGTAAAAAAAATCCTCTTCAGTCGTTTTGGACATAACTGTTACGTTATTGGGTATGATACTTCCGTTTAACAAGAAGCTCAATTGGTTAGAGCGACAATATCAATTGAGGTCCAGGGTTCGAATCCTGCTTCACCTCGCTTCATTTTAGCACTAAGAACCCAGTTGATTATGTTTTGTTTTTTTATTCTCTATTATTTCTTCATAAAAAGCCCCGCAATGAATGGTATTCTTTTCAGATTTGATTTATCAAAGTTATAGTGATGCCGGAAAACCAGTTTCAAATGTATATAGCTTGTTGCAGTTGTACGGGGATCCTTAAAACTTTATAAATAACCAACATTCATTATTTTGGTATATTACAGCGACTGATACAGGGAAGAAGAGCTTTGTTTTCAGTGGAGATCCACAGGGTATGTAATTGATTATCAAACGCCGGATTATATTTGTAGCTCTATCAATAACACGTCACAGGGTAGTTTGTATTTCATTTTTAGTATGGATAGTTCGAAATAAAAAAATGTTAAAACATAAATGAAACGAACGTTCTATAAATTATTTAGATATAATCAAACGATTTTAAAGAATAAAAAATAATGAACTTAAATCGTGAATATTTCATTGAACAGAAAAGTCAATACGTTAGCGTTCTGTGGTTTCTGTGACATAACAATTGGGCAACAACAGGAATACACGAGGTAATCAGCTACTTAAGACCGTGTATTAGCCTGTACCATTAAAGAATTTGCCTTACCGACAACTGTTGTTACATTAAAGTTAGAAGATGACATATAATCATCCAGATAGCATAAGTAGTCGGTACACATTCGTGTGTTCATCCAATAGTTTTTTCCAGTTCCCTTTCTCCTTCATTTTGTCCACTACAAGCATGCATTTTGCACACAGGGGAGGCCGTCAATAAATGACCATAGCTGTTGATAGGACGTTAAACAATACTATACCAAACCAAACCAATCCTTCATTTTGTCATAGAACAAAATACCTTATTAGTAACACGTACGTTACAACTCAAATACGGTGTAGTGAACTATATTAAATTCTTACATTAGGTGATGTATATTTAACTCATATCGTCGTTGTTATTAGCACAGTTATTATAATATTTCTGGTTTTTCCGAAGTTTCTCTACAACACGATTCCTGTGGTTGTACACATTCTGTCTGTATGTATGCGTCAGTACTGTATACAGGGAACAGTATGTACATTTTTTATGCCTGTGTGTGAATGATTATATACACCAACAATGAGTTATCATATCTGACAGGTGTAGTCCATTGATCTTTACCTGAATGACATTCCGATATGACTCCGAGGTATCGCTGTCCTGCATATGCCACGTTATGAAATAATATTTGTATTGGATAAACAGTAACTTAAGATATATTATACAATTTAATTGGCAATTTCGCCTTTTAAAAATAAATAGTATAAAGCATTCCAGGCACATTGTATTAATCGTCACAAAAATTAGAGAATTGGACAATTGAGCGTTGTATTTCGGTAGATGAAGACATTACGTAGTAAAATAGCCCAATTAACGTCCTAACATACCTTCCAATCTTCAATATATTTTCATCGATTGAAACTGTGTTTACCACATCTATGATCATGCCTTCCAAAACTCGTTCCAACTGTGCTAATCTATAACCATTACAACGTTAAATATTACATATATAATTTGTATATAATAATTAAAAATTACTACAGCTGTCAGATAGGTATGCACCATTTGTATTTCAATCTGTAGGTTGAACCGTCCCAATCTGTTTGTAATAAAGTAACAACCTTTCATTATAAATGTCCGTTCCATTATCATGATCATCGCGGTGTAAACATCAAACTTCATAAAATATATTCCTAAATTATTTTTGAACAGTAAAAGGAATTTGTGACCTTTTTATCTTCCCTTAAAACAAGAGAATACCAAGGTGTCTCCCAAACTATATTTCAAACTCAAAATTGATGCCACGAAATATGAACAAAAGAAATATTAATATTGGGACCATTGAAAAGGTACAAAGTCAATAAGACCAAGTGCTCCGAAAGAGTAAGCGTTTATCTAAACATTGAAAACACCTGCTACGTAAATAAATGTAATATGTAATATTACATCCGCTAAGCGAGATCTGGGGTAGTTAATCCAATACAACAATACATGTTGTGCACTACACCGTGTAATTCAGTATTTACTTCTATTTAGTCCATACATTCCAATAATGCTGAGTTTCACGATAAATCTACAAATGCCGTCATGTAATTATCATTTCTTTCAGAGATTGGTAACAGAAGTTCAATAATTCCACGCAAAGAAGTGCAAACAGCTGGTTTTCAAGCACAAAACAACGCTATTTACAATGACTACAACTACCAGAATAGTTACACAACACCAAGCGCAACAACATCAAGAACAACAACAACAACAACACCCAGTAAGTACTGAGAAACCGCGCCAAAACCATCACCACTGCTTCAATAGCAACCAGTAGGTACTGATTCATTAGTTACATAAAGTACTGACAGAGACTGATTACATCACTCCTACCAACACCAGACTATGTTAAATTCTTTTTTTACATTTTTACGTTTTAACCCCCTGCAGAGTCAAGGAAAGACTAGCACTGCTGAAGCCCATTATATATTATCCTATCAGGCGCCTAATGAAGAAACCATAATGGATATGTCCCCTCAATTTATCATTTGTAATCTCGATTTGTCTTTCTTACATATTTTTTTCTTTCTTTTCGATGTTATCCTCAGCCACGTATTGTTTTCTTAACAGTTAAAATGACGCAAACACCTTAAGAAATAAATGAATCCTTCGACGTTTAAACTAATTTCCATTTTTGCCAATTTTCGACCGTTCCATGACATTGTCGTAATAGTTGTTCAGTTTACACCGTGAAAGATACATGCATAGCCTGAAGTAGAAGCTGAACTTTGACATCGAGAAAATGTATCTGATTTATTTTCTGATGTGTGTTACAGGGGGCGTTTCTGGTAGCTGTGTTGACACAGACCCCTACTGTGAGGGCTGGGTAGTATATTGCAAGGACAACATACATGTGTTTGAGAACTGCCGGAAGACATGTGGCACTTGTTCAATACCTCCACCACCAGGTAGGTAACTCAAACGGATTGGCCAATATCTTTTATGATATGATTTGTTGACAGTTTCGATGTGTTTAACCTTTTTATAACATTAATCTCCTTAATACATGTATTTGTAACATCAGTAAACGTACTCATGCCTTTCGTAAAGAAAATAATTATTCTCAAACTATTTATTAGGTTTATGTTGGTTAAAAGAGCCGTGTTAAACCAGATTTCATTGGTGTGTTTGGTTAAACTTGAAAATGTTTGCCCAGTGAAACTTTTGCACTTCGCACATGACATATATTTTCGGTCAATGTTAATTCCCCGCTTCACATTTAATTCCTTTGTATAAAATGCAGTGTACTTATATTCTCTGTAATGATAAATTCGCCCTCATTACAGATGACTAATAGGGCGATAATCAAACTGCAGCAAAAATGTCCAGTATATGTTTTAACAGTCTCAAATACGGGTTGCGAAATATAAAGGACAGAGCATTCTGCTTTTAGCATTGCTTTAATTGACAACAAGAAATAATGCAGACATGATAATGAAAAAGATAACTTATTCTTTTAGTTAGTCGAATTCCATAGGCATCGGAATAGTTTGCTATTATTAGATGTACACGTGTTGTATTGCACTACGTCCCTAATCATACAGTCACGTAATTCCCATATCACCTGACAAACTGCAAATGATAAATACACGTCAATCTTCAACTTTACGTCACTTTGTGAATACAATACACATGACGAGATTGAATGACATTTACATATCCTGTTCTAATTATCCTAATGGGGGCAATGATTACAAAGAACGAGTTATGACAGGTAAAACCTACCAAACCATGATTCCCTGTCACTATTACACCACACCACCGTTAATCGTGTGCCATATGACTGAATGTACGGCGTAGGTCTCAGTTGTAAGATTGTAGTGGCGACGTGTTTTACCTTAAGCTGCCATGTTTACTTTAGGTCATGACTAACGAACTGTTTAATCATTTTAATGAGTTATTTGCATTGTTCTCTTTTTTTTACTAATAATTTCGTTTTATTGTTATTTTTAAAGAGCCATGTATGTCAAAATGTCCTACTCTTCTGTATGGATGTCAGTTAACAAAGACCGTAGGCATTTGCTTATTTTTACTTTTTAGCTTGCAGTGAAAATCATTTTCTGACGTTGACGTCACGAATTTGTCATTACTAAATGTATGATTGGAATGACCTTATGATTTTTTAACACTTACACAATAATGCGGTGCCGTTGTTTTATGATACAAGTAATAGATTAAGTATGCAAGCAACAAAAGTTATTTAATGTCTTGTCATCGGTATTGTGATGAATTAACCTTTAATACCGGTAATTGTCTGTGTCGATGATGCTGTCATCACATGACCAGTGGTCTAACACGTGAGTGATCTTTAACAATCACTGCGGATTCCAAACTACATTTGGTTTCATAGTCGTCTGGTCAATCAAATATGCAATTTACGTGCTGCACCTGTTACCTTACACTTTGCTGTTGCGTAGAGGTAAATTGTGAAAAATACTTAAACATGTGGTACATTTTAATTGTTAGCGATTCATTATGGTATATATATTGCCCGTGCAATCTATCCCACTTAAACCCCAAATGTACAGAACATTTCAATTGTTAGAAGGTAGAAACACTATATAAACTGTAATTAAAGACTCTCATAATTAAGCTGGTGCATCGTATGAGCAGTACAACGAATCATTACTGTCCACTTTCTTGCTACTGTTTTGGAGAGTAGAGTTACCCTAAAATACTTATATAACCAATAAACTACCATAAATTACCATACTTTTGTTTAACATACAAACAAGCGAACTGTATCTCTACTTTCGTTTATATAATTACACTGAAAGATGAACACAGTACAACATCAACAAAAATCACACTTCACCATCAAGCTGGTTTGTCCTTCCAGGACTCAGCAGTGATTCTATAACGCTATATACAACAAAATAAATGTCTAGATTTAAACAATCACTGACTTATTTCCTTTGCTTTTTTCTTCTCAGACGCACAACCTACCATGTCGTCCAACTACGGTCGGGCAGCTATCGCAAGTCAGTCAGACCAAGGAGCGGGGACTTGGAATTTTCAGCAGCAGACAACTGCTAGAACAACTTCTCACCGGCTGGCCAATTTGTGGATAACATTTCCTCCAAATACCACTACAACCACCACCACCACCACCACTACCACTGCCGCGCCTCCAAACACAACGGTAAAATGGACAACGACATATAATAGGGCTCCCGTCGCTACAACAACCCCGGGCCAGCAATGGAATAACAATGCTGGTGGCGGTTGGAACTCTGCACCTCCGCGATGGGAGACGCAAACAATTCAGCCACAGCAGCAGCCTTCTCAGAATCAACAGGGTTATCAATATAATTCGCAACAACAGCAATCCTTTGAACAGCAATCACCTTATCAAGAGCAACCTCAACAACAGTCTCCGGGAAGACGATCCTCTTATCAGCAATCCGGTTATCAGCAATCTCCGACAAAGCTTCCTCCTAACTACCAATTTCCGCCACAACAGAAACTCCCCAAACAAGTATCCTCCCAACAACCACCTTTGCAACAACGATCTTCCCAGCAGCAGCAGCAGCATCGCCCTACCTCTCAACATAACCGGCATAATCAGAAACCGATGATGCAACAGGCACAACAAGGAAAGCAACAAACTCAACAACGAAACCAACATATTCAGCGCCCTAACCAGCGCCCTAACCAGCGCCCTAACCAGCGCCGTAATCAACGCAACCCCCGTAACAAACGGCCAAGGAACCCATCAAGGCTTCGGAAACAGAAAAATAACAAAAATATACTCACGAATTATTCTCCCTGGGGACCTGGGGGAAACAATGCTGGGAAAGCGTTCCTACCAGCCCCCACAACGACAACACAAAGGCCGACCACGACTACAGGAGGCTGGGTGACTATTGATTCAAAGACGTTACAGATACTGGAAAAGAACGCGACACTTCCGAAAACAGGAACCGTTGTTGATAAGGTGACGACTGTGTCTCCTGCAAAACATTCCCCATCAACGCATCGACCTGCACCTCATCCTCCCGCACATCACCAACCTCCGCCCCATCATCCCACACATCACCAACCTCCGCCCCATCCTCCCGCACATCACCAACCTCCGCCCCATCCTACCGCACATCACCAACCTCCGCCCCATCCTCCTGCACATCATCAACCCCCACCCCATCATCCCGTTCATCCTCAGTCCGAGCCTCATCCATCCCCTCCCCATCAGACTGCGACACATCCGACCCCTCATTATCAACCTGAACCCCATCTCGGAACGCAGCCATTCTTTCCACCATCTCCACCTCCGACCCCGCCGTTTAATCCCTTTTTTACGCCCTGTGATGATGCGGATGCACAGTGTCACACATGGACAAGTTACTGTGGGCAAAATCAGTATGTGGATCAGAATTGCCCCTACACATGCGGACGCTGTAACCAATTTATGTTTTAGTAAGACTACACTTGGTGACTAAACCGGGCTGGGCACTCTAGAAGGCATTGGTAGTGATCTTGTTACCGACAGCATAAATATGCATATATGATAATGGCAGTATGTTGGTCGTGTTTAGGTGAGGGTAAATTTATATTGTTACGAGTGACTTGAAAGCCTTGCAAATTAGTGTATACAATGTATACATTTACAGGTATATACTCGCGCGTTTCATGAGCCCCTGCTGATGACGCTGTTAATTCGATTGCAACTTAATTTCACGTTAGGATGCTGTTGGAGAAAAATAAACAGTCACCCATAATGGATTAAGACAAGACAGTATAGAAGTTTAGCACTCATCAGATTTTCTTGCTAAACTTCGAAAAGCTTACCATCGGGTCGAGATTTATTAGTCTGTGTACTTCACACGAGGACGTGTATATCCATCCAGGAAAGATAAATAATAATAGCATATGGCTTTGCGAAGAGCACAATATACCAGCCTCCACGTGCCATATGTGCTAAACGATCAGTGGAATTATTCTTCAACAAATACATAGAGTTTGAACTGACGTTTTGGTAGCTAATGAGGCGAGAAAGATATACATGTATTTGCTAACAGATGAGCGACTGTGTTTGTGAGTTTTGTTTGCATGCGTTCGGAAATTATGTTATTTTTGCAGATTGTAAACACAAATAATGTTAGCCGCTAACCTGATTATGTATATCTATAGGGTTACCTTGGGCGGTTAAACAGTTCAAAGCAAATCTATAATACATTTTTTAATTCCTTGTTGGGCGAATTCAACTATGCAAATGTGGACTACTGCGTCTCACGTCGTTGGCACATTTCTGTGATACTTCGTATATTTCATGAAGAAAGATAATAACCTGATGTCATGTGGTTATGTCCATTTATCACGTGGATAGAATAAAAAAATATCACAAAATTTCATGTGTATATGTTTTTGTTTTTAATATAGTTTCTAGCAATATATATATGCCGTCAAATCGACACGCTCTAGTAGTGTATATGTAGTCAAGTTAAACGCATTACCAGGATCCAGTCCAATAGAATATGTAGTGTATACACATGGGTAGCTTTATTTGCAACATTTCACGGGAAGGTCTTTAAATGTAAAGTAAACATCATGCATGCAAAAAACTAAACACATAAACATATTACTGTTTGTACAGGTACGCCAGTAAAAACTGGGACTGCGTTCGAAAAAAGCAATACTGTTGCTTTTTGCAAACAAACACGCCACGCCAATTCCGTCTGAATGACAGCTACAGTGATCACGTGACTCTTCAGTCACAACAAAATGGTATCGTAAGACCTAAGCATTGTGGTTCTTGTTTAATGCTTTAAATCTGGAGATTAACTGCCAATAGACGAAGGGTTTGTCATGAAATCGAGTCGATAGATACGTATAGAAAATATTTATGCCTCTCTCATGTAAAATATATTCACAATCTAATAATTTGATGTTTCACAGCCAGCGGAGCACAATTCTTAGACTGTTTTATGAGGACCATCGTAGAATTATTTATATGGTCGAATGTGTTACAAAAGTTTACATATACATCAATACAGTAATTTATCAGGGGAGCATGAATAATAATTGCATGGCAAAAAGTGACCAGTTTGCAAATTTCTAATGCACACAGCATTGAAGAAAACTGCATGCAACGATACCCTATAACAAAACGTTACATGAATATAACGATTTGTAGTGTTGGATATTTCTGTAGGATACCTTTACTCCGTCGCTACCAAAGTCCGCTTTAAGAGAGGAACATTTCCATTCTATCCTCCACAACACCTTCAACTACTGTTTCACCCCTGCTCGAGACTAAGCAAACATTTCGTCGACTTCTTTCAAAACCTATAACAGTTTTGGCTTGCCAACCTTTCTCAGCATAAAACTCCAACTCGAGACATTTCTTGCCACGCGCATACCACTACCATGATAAGTCGATCCTGTAGTTTGCAAATGAGTTTGGACCAAACGAAACTAATACAACTTAATTTAAATTATATATCTGGAACGCAACACTCTCCTGGTGTTTAATAAGAGGAAATGTAATAACGGCATGTTCCATTTATGATATAATTTCAATTCCTGTGATGCAAGGACAAATAAAGACAAACGATGCGGCCTTAATGTAAAGATGTTTATGACAAAGGAGCACGCTCCATACCTCTCGTAGGGTGACTTGTAATTGCTAACCTAGACTATCCGTACTTCCGCAGTGCGTACAAAGGTTTCAAAACTAGTCCATACGTCACGCGTACAAAAAAAATCAGACCTAGTTCGTAAATCGAAGCGTTTGTACCAAATAACAAGGCCCGTATGGCAGGAAATCGTCTCATACTCGAATCGAGTTTCTAAGTTAATGCCTAATTTTCGTGTGCCAGTGATAAATTCTTAAAAAAATTGTCAATGTTATGTAAGAAATTTGGAGAGACCTTAAGCTGAATACTACACTTGGCTCTTTGACCGTATTTTAGATTTTAGAGATTTTAAAGATTTTCAAGAAAGTCGGCTTGACCACAGAATTCCTGCTTGAGTATTGGAAATGGTTTCATGAATACGGCCGGGCACATGGCCCCCTTCCTTGTCACTCGCTTAAATCATGTGACTTAGCCAAATCATAAAGTGTTACATGTAGCATAGCAAACTGTATAAGGCTTTCAGTCAGTCTCTCCAAACCATGGACAGATCGTATTTTTTATTCATTTGTAACAGAACAAATCGTTTTTGTTTGAGCAGAGAGTTTGAGCAAAGAGTCTAGGTTAGAGCACGAGACCTGATTACGCCCCCGAATTCCACTGGTACGTTCAAAAGGTAGAAATAAGATTGTTTTACAACCAGAAAGATGTTTTGGTTTGATATCGCGTAACAGCGCTGTTTATCTAAACTGATTCGCTGAAGCTGGTGTCACTTTATTACACTTCAATCCAACTAGATTAAAATAGGTTAACTGTTCATATCAGAGCCGACTCTACCATATTTACCACGTCGTGCACTAAACCGACCAACTATTAAATCTCCATTACGTAAGAAGCACGAACATACACACATCATATCGTGGTAAGCTGGTAAAATGATAACACTAAATCTTGACAGAATGCCTTCACTTGACGCCGGTAACGATTGCGCTGAGGGTTTCACCAGCTTTACCGGCAGCCTGATGGAGCGCGGGCTCACGCGCCAAAACCACCGAACACTTGAAACGACAACATAAATAGCACACGTACTCATAGTGTTACTTATGAAACGTATGTTAGAGTATCAGAACAAATCGTCACATATATACTGTATTACTAGGGCGAAGGATTATGAAACATAAAAAATATACGCTACTATTCATTTCAAAATATGTTTTAATTTTGTTATTTAGTATTAATAATGAAATGTTCGTAGTAAATTTTGAAGAATTTTACATGTATGTACAACTTGATGTATCAGATCGTAGTTGTATTCAACATAGATGTCAGATCTCAGATAGTGTAGGACTCGGCGAACAAAATAAGTCTTAAGAATGGTTCTTATAAAAATGAATTTAAAATAAACACGTTCGATGTTGAGTCAACGTCTGCACAGCTCCAAGGAAAATCAAATATTTTCACGAACTGTAGAGTAAATCAGCTGTTCCAGAAAGTGAAATTCTAAAGTAAACCCCCGTCAAAATTATGGATGTAAACCAAAAATACAAAACTAATCACTGATTATACGGCTGTTAATTTGATTATACGGCTGTAAATATGATTATACGGCTGTAAATATGACTATCTTATTTTATTCAGCTTGCCAAAAATAAATTTCACTGCATAATTAAGCTGTTATGTCCTGTCAGGACTAATTGGTAATGATAAGGGCCAAAGGGTGGAAATTCAAATTGGTTTAGTCGAAACAAGGGAGCTGCATAACACATCTTAGTTATAAATGAATTTAAAATAAAATACAGGTGCACTGGTTAATTTCAAAGTTATAACGAGTAAAGTGTGAAATGTCAAGAACCGTGCCATAATTCAAATGAAATAACTATGGTCACCAAGGTTACGCCAAACCTCCCGGGCTAAGAAATCCACCAGCAGAGTCTACCACCTGTATCTTTAAAGATTGTTCCTTTAAAATTTGGTTATAGATACAGTATGCTAAACATGGAATTAAATATGAGACTGGCTAACCATCTGTAAGCATAATAATACAATGCCCAAGCTGTAAATAGATCTCCGACGTCTACCTATCGATTGGTGGTGTGTTTCCTGTACGAGGTATCTAGATTTTTACAGCCTCTTACTTCCGTTGATGCAATGCAATTTCATACTAAATAAAGCCATTCTTTCCTTAATGTCTGAAAGTATAAGATGCTGGCAGTGTGATACAAATATTGACGTAAGGACAAACACATGATGAGAGTAGTCACCTGTGTTTTATTCATATGCCTTTGCCTGTAATAAACGTATGTTGAGGCTACTTAAGGGTTACTATAACCTGGACACAGAGCACGGCAGCATTATACTCCATCCGGTCACGGGCTAACCAGGCCTTACTGTCACTGAGCACAGGGACCTGATAATTCGTCAGCCACGTGCCGAAACCTGTGGTGTGATTCCGAAAAACACAGCCAGTACCCNTTTATTATATCGAATAAAAAAATCCCGGCCAAAAATAAAAAAAAATATCTTTAAACACTAATCTGTCACACTATACCACTGAATATATTCTATAGTTTAATAATCTGTCATTCTACAACATTATACATAATAGAAGGGAAATATAATCTGTCTGTACTTCCATACTGAAAATAATGGTATTGTACTAATATGTTACATTACAGCACTGTTAATGCTGTACATATTGTTAGAAAACAATTATCTTCACCACTGTAATACTGTACAAGCTGGCAGTACGAAATTGTGTCGCACTAAAATTTTGGGCATAACAGTAGTGCAATATAATATGTGACACTACATCTTTAGAACACAATGGTATCAAAATATCTATAAAAACAATTAACAAAGTGTTAATATATTTAAACGATGCTAGTAAAGAGACTGCCAGAAGAATTCTCAAAAATATTGACATAAAATAGTTCACAGAAACGTTATTAACAAATCGAGACCTACGTAGACCAGTCGCCAGGTACTGACCGTAGGTCGGTGGTTTTTCTCCAGGAACTCCGGTTTTCCTCCACCACCAAAACCTGGTACATCTTTAAATGACCATAACTGTTAATAGGACGTAAAACACAAACAAACCAAAAATATTTATTTGCATGGCAAGAGAAAAAATGCAGCTCTTTACAACAGATGTCAAATACGAATTGATACATGCGTAACATCATACAGAATTGTAGCAAACGTGTGAGATAGGGTATACGTAGCATGGTGCTATAGTTATGATATTGTCCAGGTATGATGCATTTACTTCGTAAATATTTTATCGCCAAGGTAAACTTAATATAATCATTGACTAATTTAATTAAAAGCCTATTACTGATATATATATATAGATATATAGCCTTCCCATTAAATGTAATAGTATATGTAGAACGAGTTTTGCAGTTGTCTGTTTGCACATGCGTTCAGAGCAGGAGTAAAACTATAAGTAAAACCTGACACAGGAATGTTATAATTGTTATTCAATGGAAATTTGTTGTGTTTTCTGTGACGATAAAATGAACTTGTGAATAAACTATATCTCCCTGGTACATGTAAGTCATACATAGGTTAACTGCGTTAATCATAGGTTATATTGATTTATTATATAGCACAAAAAAAAGGACTTAATAAAATAAGGCGTCTTCTTTTGACAGTTGCGGTGACACAAATCCCTGAAAATATATACATGTATTTGTATATATGGCCGTATAACTTAAACTCATGGCAATAATTGAATGATATTATCAAAAATAAGTAGATCAGACACAAAAGAACAGCTTAAACGGGTTAAAATATCAAAATAACAACGAGTTATCATAAATCAACATATTATTGGGCATTCCTGTCTGCACAAAGCACGGTTTCTTGTCCTTCGTGTAAATGCGAGTTTCCTCCCTTGGACTGTCATGATTAGAAGATTGTGTGGGTTTAACATACATTGTGTGGTGCCGTCACACAAAGGCTGTTGTAACGGTACTTTCCACCGTCAATAAACTATTCTCAAAATTGACATTCGATACGAAAAGAAAAGAAAATAATTAAAATACTCTCGGTAAATAAAACAAATTTAAAAACTGGTGACCAAGAAAAAGCGTCCATTATTGCAATGTATTTGGAGACATCTCCCATAGAAAACCCTGTCTGAATAGTTTTTTTGAACAGATAACAGATCGTGTCTATCCAGAAATCCCTTATGGTTTGAACAGGCTCTTACGGGCGAATACATTGTCAATAATCAATTCCATACAAAGGACATGTTGATATATTACTATTGACGAAAGGAAACTTACATTCGTAAAATTCGTCCTGTTAATTTTAGGTGATCATTATCGGTTTATAAAGCTAAAAGCAAATGTATTATAGTGTCTATGTAGTTCTTGTGAACAAATGAAATACATGTAGTTCTTCTAAACCTAGATATTTAAGGACAATACATTAAGAATAAATATTAATATGTCAATATGAAATAAAGTTATTTGACGATTACTCTTTGGGTTTTGTTTTATATAAATATAGATTTGTCCTAATCGGCTAATAATAATCACTTGAAATATGAAGAAAGGAATCACGTATTTTTAAAATGTTATTTGTACATTGTAGTAGCAGAACGCAAAACAAAGAAAACATTTAACTGCACCACATGGCCATTGTATCCATGTAGTACTGACAAGTGGTATTAAGGGTCAATGAATGAACAGCCGTTGTCAAAAGTGTTCCGAACATAACGTGGAATACAGCCAAAATAGAAATGATCGTATCAAAACCCTTTCTTACGTTGAAAATTTGCACGTTTTATAATGTACCTACAACGGATAGTTTATACTAACAATTGTTTACCATGCCAGAATGAATTCCAGCTACAAGACTATGACCCTTCTCGTTGATTGTTATACATAGTATATTCGCAGAAAGGCAGCATGTATTTAACAATATGTTAATACAATTTCTCCGCCATTTTTTGTTTCGTCTATTAAGGACTTATAAGTGACGCTAAAGGTCACAAGAATGAAAAATCATATCTGAAGCATTTAACCCTTTGTAACGACAGAAAATTTATACTTAAACTCATAAATATAACTATGCAGAAAGCTAAACAAAGCGAACATTATAAATACACCATATAGTCATTTATTTCATCAAGCAATCGTCAGTACAACTGTAAGTAATGTACAAAAAAACAAATCTTGATAATAACTGTATCAGACATGCACCAAATTATTTTTATACTGGTGATTGCAAACGTCAAATACTCCATGCCAAACTCCGACTCAAAGGTAGCTCATTAAACCAACATTTATTCCACAAAAACCTTTCTGACTCACCTTGTTGTGTTTGTGGCTTTCTGATAGAGGATAACTTTCATTTTGTATTTACTTGTGTTAATTATACTCGTAACAGACAGCAGTACTTATCTGATATAATCTTAGAATACAATATTCATGACAATGTAGATGTTCTTTTATGGTGTGATCCCACACTAAATGATAGGGAAAACGCAGAAATATTCATTTCCGTGCAGAATTTTATCGTCAACAGCAGCAGATTTTAATGGCTATTGCATATCTAAATTAGTTTTCCTTTACACCACTGAGGTAAATATTTCTATGTGATTCCTTAGGAATCTTTATAAATCAATTTTCTTTTTATTACTTACTATGTAACAGCTCGTTGTCAATGTCATTTACTAACAATCGAATAATGTATAACTACTATTTTTTCCATTATTTTAATGATGTGTTGTCCGTCTCATCAATGATGTGTGTACATGTCCATGTAAATTGCTGCAACTGTACTAGAGGAGAGGAATTAATATAAGCTTATAGCTTGTTTTCCTATCCTTATTGTATCTGTATGAAGTGTGCAAGTGATGAAATAAAATATTGTTGAAACTAAGTATTGTACAATTAATTTCATTGCATTTTCCGGTAGTCTATACTTAAATATTCATTAAGAAAATTCAACAGAAAAGTATTTCTCTCATGTCCGGTCTTGTAAGACTACAAGACTCGGGTATCATAATTGGGGTAAATCCCTCGGCAAAACCTCGGGTTTCACCCAAATTTATGATCCCCTCGTGAGAAATTCTCTACCACCTCCGGTACATATGAAAGAGTCTTATAGTCTATCAATCAGTGTTTTTGTGATACTGACAATTTGACCAGAGTTTATTCAGGATTGAGGTGGTTGTTCGCACTTGATATGTGCCCCTTCCTGCAAAAGTATTATCACGATAAAATCCTTTTCTTACCATGGCCATATATGAACAGCTGGTTTTACGTATTATATGCACTTTAGGAAAAATATTTGTTCTATAGTAGATGCATAACATGTCTTAAAACATCTATTAGCGTGTAAGTAGGAGGAATGTTGTGACCCTGTCAAGTAAACTGAAATGTTTACATAGGCAGCCAGTGTAACATATTTCAAATACAGATAAAGAGGATCTTGTAATAAAGATGGTCATCTGGCAGGACTACACGGAAACTCGATAAAGCATACTTTGACAGCCCGTATGGTCATTTTTAGTATATTGAGTAGTTCTCGACAGCATCCATAACGAATTCTTAGTGTTTTGGATAGTAAACACTGTTGTATTACCTGGGTTGTCGGAGTTGTGTGGGCAGGGGAAAAACACTTTCTCTGAATATTCCATGCGTACGTTCGGAAATCGAACCCCGGCCGCCTGCGTGGAAGGCCGGATTGTTTTTTCTTTTCTTTTAAATCTACTACTAGCAGAGGTATCTCAAATAGTTAGCGTAACTGAGTTAGTATCTGGCTAATTCAATACTTTCTCCGGTCATTCTCCTGTTTCGTTCTGCATACAACCATATCCCATTGCTGTGTTGCGTAATAACGTGTATGATTGTTTATTCAACTGATGAGTGTACCTTCGACGTGCGTGTGCATCCAGATGCGCCACCCAATGTTAGGGCGCAATATGTTAGTCTGTCCGAAGGATTGATTTAAATACTACTACAATTTAATAGAAGTTGGAAGAGAACATTGGCAGAATTATTGATGGGTTAAATATACCACGTACACGCCAGATCGAGGTTGATAATTGTGTAATAACCTATGTAATATTTTTAACACTTGCACTTTGCCATATTGTCATGTTAAAGTCGGCGACAACAGCCATGTACATAGTTACCCTAACAACAAGGTTAAACAGAACTAGACTTGGGTTACAGATGAATGTGAAAATTTGTGCATTCATTACAAAAGTGCTCTCGGTGTTTTAAACAACTGTAAATCAAATAATAATCAAGTAAGTCTTGTTGGTATAAAAAAAAAACACCACATGGAATTGCAATTAGTACGACGGGACAAACGTCACGAAGCAGATATGTTACATTTATCTTCAAATTTAGAACAAATTTTCAACTTATTTCCATAAACAGAAGTATGGAAAACATATCGAAAACTTTAACAAATGAACATTTTTATACACTTTAAAAATCTTTTTACATATGTTAATATTGATGTAAATCAAAATAGTAATGTTGGAATTGATAACGGATATGTATATATGATGAACTCGACAAGGTAATTTCTAGAGAAAAAATAATAAAAGATGTAGCGAAGATTTAATAATAAATGAACTTTTTGTCGAAGGCAAAGATATTCTGATTCCTTGTTTAGAACGTTAATTTAATTCTATTTTTAAATAAGGGTCTTCCCGGAATCTTGGTCAGAAGCTGGTATCGTTCCAATTAACAAAAAAGGTAACACAAATGATCCAAACAATTATCGAGGAATTTCTCTTGTCAGATGTTTTTGAAAACCCTTAACGAACATTTTGAACAACAGAATTTTATTTTGGGGAAAAGACTATAGTATTTTAACTGATGCCTAATTGAGATTCCGATCAGGTTGATCAACTGTTGATGCTATTTTTATTTTACAAACGCTTATAAATAAGACCCTACGAAACGAAAACAGGCTCTATTGTTGTTTTATAGATTTTCGTAAAGCTTTTGATTTTATTGACTATAGCAAACTGTGGAGCAAACTTATTAATATTGGAATCCGAGGTAAACTTCTACAAATATTAACTTCTTTATATCGTGATGTTAAGTTACCTGTTAAAAATGAAGTTTTTAGTGAGCATTTCTGTTTTAAGTCTGGTCTTTTACAGGGAGAACTTCTGTCTCCGAATTTCTTTTCTTTCTACGTTAATGATTTTAAGATTAACTTTATAAACAATTGCCCAAGCCTTGAACTGACGATATGGTTTTGATGTCCGAAACACCTGAAGGCTTGCAATCAATGCAGAATTGTTTAAATAATTATACAAAGGAATGGAATTTAGAGGTTTATCTTTACAAATCTGAAATAGTTATTTTCAGGAAAATGGCTGTATATGAAAAATTAAAAAGTGTGAGCAAAACTATAAACCATCGATTATCCTTTGAAAAAGTAAAGTTCAGTTCAAATACAATGTACCATGGCTGTTTTCTATATTTTTCATAATGGTGGGAAACAACACATAAAGTTGACGTCATCGAAACGACAGGTTCATTTTTGTACAATGTACCTGTTCTTTCAGATTCCCCGTACCACTTCCAAAACATTGACGAAGTGTTGGAAACTGTTTTTCTAGCATGATTAGGCCTACAGGTTTGATAAATCATTTCTGAAAAGAAACCAATACATTGCGGGACTTTTATGAGAATTAATGAAGACGATTGCTATAAATAAATAACAGTGTTCTGAGTGTAAAAGATAATCTGTGGGACTAGACCTGGACTTCAGATTTTGATACTTTTTCTCTAATCGATTGAGCTAAATGTACCTGGTCAACGAAATTATCCCGGCCCAACTGTGCTACAGTTAATCAAAATGGAAGTTAAGTGGAGGTTACTGTGTGTAGGAAAAACCACAGTGCAGTACTTGTGGTACAGCGATCCTTAAGTGTAAAACACGATGTACTAGTTCTACACATAAAGATCCCCTTACTCGGTGTATTTCATCTGCCCATACAGGTATTTACTGACTGTCACCCACAAACACACCCACGGTGACAAATAACACAGATAATTACTGTTATCTGGCTCAAACAGAAGTTCAGTATACATATAGTACGTAGCGAACGTAAACTTTAAAACGTTGTTTACCAATTGAAAATCTCGCCGAAATCCCTGTCCGTCAGACGCGACCCCGTGTGTAATGCCGACACTAGGCTACGTAAGTGACCCGGGGTGGTTATTACTTCTTTAAAGAGCTGGGAGACTGATCTGCTCTAATCAGGAGTCGGTGTCGTCTGCTCACACAGGTATTTTCAAAGGAGGCCACGATTGAATGGTCACGCATGAATGGGACAATGTACTACTATATTGTGTTGTGAAGTTACTGTGAAGTCGGTTTAGGACAGTCGTTCATCCGTCACACTATCCCCATCACACTTCGCTACCCGAAGGTGAGGATTCTGGGGTAGGACGTCCAGACGTACAGGTAGACATATATAGACACTGGAACACGACTGATAATTAAGCCTGGTAACGTCAGATCGATGTATAAGTGACCAGGAACCGGTTTGTCAATGGCAGTCAGGTGTGTATTTTACACGACGAGTCGTCCCAGTTTGTATAGGGGATTGTGAACAATTGAAGTCTACACACATCTGTACTCGCCCACATACATATGTAATCGACGATTCATTGGAGTGGAACAGTCACCGTATAATGTGTGGGATATAGGCGTGTTGACCAGGTACGTGCTCTAGTGAACTGGTAATAGTGAGATCACAGGAGCACGTGCAGAAAAATGGTTGCCTGTGAAATCTGTTTACATAACACTTACCATATATCGAGAGTCTAGCAATATGTTAAGACATTATGTGGCTCTAGTCTGACAGTACCGCGTCCTCGTTACCAAGGTCAGGTAAAAATGGCGGCAGATCCTGTTCAGCTGTCTCGGCCCCCACCGGGACCTCGACTTCTGAACCCGGAGGATATCGGGGCCCCACGGCCCGTCAAGCATTTCCTCTGGGAGGATTCACCCCGCCTGCTCAAGGACATGATGAGCACCTCAAGGCTGCCATTCACGGCTAAAGTACACACTGGGGATATAGGAAGTTACGTCCCGGCGTGGACCAGTCCCGAGGGGGCGGGGGAAGACGAGGAGGAAGTGCTGCACGTGATTGAGACGAGAAGGAAGAAGGCGGTGGTGGCGAGGAAAATGCAATGGGACAGACAGACAGGGGACTACGCCGCGTGTGGAAACGGGGTAGAGATACCAGCTACGTATAAAGGTAAATAATATAGGTACATACTCATGCGAGTTTGAATATGAAGGATTACTAATGTTGAACAATGAAAAGAAACTCGGAAAAGAGATATGGACAGCCTTTGATATATAATGTGAATAAGAGGGATATATCCTCTACCTTTTATAAATAATTTATAAAACACGGGTATACCTATATAGATGTTAGTGACCCTCAGTCACTCACCGGTACGGTATAGAGACGGGCTATATCCTATGTCATCCATGGAGAATTTGGAGGACGTGGATTATCCTTGCTACCGTAGGGATACACACTTCATTATTTGCGAGCTGGAGGGCTGGGGGACACTCATTTTAATTAGGGTCTAACAGGTTAAAGACCCCCATGGGGAAGTCATACCCGGAATACCCTCTAAAATGTTGATAGAAGGAAAGCGTGTCGGTATCTGAAGCATTCTCGCTCTATGACGAAGGGGAGGAATCTCGTTTGTGGTTTTGTAACGTGTATTGAGGTACAAAATACTTGTAGTATAACTCACTATATGATGATTGAGAGGCTAACTTAATACACACCTATTTGGATATAGGCGAGCTGAACACATCAGGTAGTATTGAACACGGTAGGTTTTAATATGCAAATTCCCTGCATGTTAGAACAGTAATACCAACCCTGAACTACCTGTATTGATTGATTATACACCATCCTTGGCGTATGACAACATTTAACATAGCCCGGGTATACATTCTATACACACTTCAGTATAAATGTAGAGTGACGAAGCGGTCCTAAATCTGTGTAGTATATTGATCGTGATCGGTCGTAATACATAACTCACCTGTCGTCTTGTACCTATACATAAAATATGAATAATATTACTAATATTCAACCAGCATCATTATCTAAAGACAGGGTCGGTATTAATAGGAGGTCATGCATAGTAGAAACCTCTGTCCGCATCAGTTATTCATAACATCCATTAACTCAGTCAACCCCTGAAATTTCATGATGAACTATCCCAACCTTTGAATTAGAGTATAGTCCAAATGTGTCTTCAGGGTGAATGAGTTAAAGAGATTGAAATTCCTGAACACTAATGAGTAGACAGGGAACATCCTCTGATTTGATTATAAGAGGATGTATACTAAGATGGAGCGCGTCCTCGAAAGTCAGAGGGGAAATGTGTCTCGGCTAAGAGGATCCTGAATATCTCCTCTATAGCTTGGAAGGATGCGTTGAAAAACTAAGTAACTCGTATTGACGATATAGTATTGTTAGATATGAAGTCTATCTGTAAGCAACATGGTTTCATATTACCTGTTTGCCCATTGTTTGGATGCCAGACAATGGAGTTTAGACAGGTACTATATAGGGCTATGGTGCATGTGTAGATCAGTATAAAACCTATGTACAAAATGTAAAAATGTATCTAACAAAACTTATAACACTGGAGAGCAAAGAGCGGAGATTCCAATCCACGATTCTGGTGTGTAAGCCTGGACTTAAAGTTATCACACCATGTTCTATTCAGTCGATAAGTGTATTTGTCAATATCGAATAAATAAACGATTCCAAACAGAGCTGTACTGTATAGTGCAGTGTGTCTGCAGAGCTGTAGACTTATAAAAAGTATATTAACTATATAGAAACTTTAACCAGATCATAAATAGCTTTATACAATTGAATAAATCAAAAATATTCAAGGTTCTGCCGAACTGAAAACGATTGTATTATATGTACATTTACAAATGTAACTGAACCTGGTTCTGTAGAACCGTTTACTGTTGAAGATGTAACTATATACAATATACATAAAGCCGAAAACAGGCTGCTTCTCCTAGGAAAAAAGTGTTTTTCCACAGAAGAAAATGAAGGAAAAATTGAGTGTAATCCTCCCAATTTCAATAAAACTAATGCTATTTTTCCCAATTCGTACAGGAAGAGGCTGCTGTAAAATTTAGGTAGAAAATCTCTGACATTCACTTTGTATATCGGTAAAACCCTTACATAATATAACAGTTTTAACTAAACACAAGTTGTCCGATAGTCATGTTTGAGTTATATTCACTATATAGATATGGTTCTTAAAATCGAATGTCTTGTAAGGTCAATACAGCTGTATTTTAAAATCTATACAATACTTGTATCACAATAACTAACACGAATTGAGATTTAGTAGTTTGGACCCCGAGCTGTGTACAGTACCAGTTGACGAGAAATCCCAACTTTAGCACTACTACTCCTTGTAACACGACAGTAAGAAGCTTACAATAACGAACCGTCCGCCTGTAGCAGATTTCACCGCCATGACGTGTATTCCAATATAACTGGGATATTAACGAATGAATCTTAACATTCCTCAGTATTGTTACAAGATCAACAAGTTCTTTACCGGATTAACCTGGCTATAATGTATAGGTTGTGGTACCGGCCTTTGTATTGCGTCTCCGCTACATAGATGGTCATCTCGACTTGCCCTTTTTGGCTCAATACATAGACGGTCATTTCAACTTGCTCTTTTTTGACTGAGTAAGTTGATGTTCATCTCGACTTGCTCTTTTTTTTTAGCTCAGTACATAGACGGTCATCTCGACTTGCTTTGTTTTGACTCAGTAAGTTGATGGCCGTTTTGATTTGCTCGTTTTTGGCTCAGTACATAGACGGTCATCTGGACTTGCTTTTTTTTGACTCAGTAAGTTGATGGTCGTTTTGACTTGCTCGTTTTTGGCTTAGTACATATACGGTCATCTCGACTTGCTCTTTTTTGACTCGCTACAAAGACGGTCATCTAGACTTGTTGTTTTTTTGGTTCGGTACAAAGAGGGTCACTCGACTTGTTGTTTTTTTGGTTCGGTACAAAGAGGGTCATCTCGACTTGCTCTTTTTTTGGCGCAGTACATAGACGGTCATCTCGACTTGCTTTTTTTGACTCAGTAAGTTGATGGTCGTTTTGATTTGCTCGTTTTTGGCTCGGTACATAAACGGTCATCTCGACTTGCTTTTTTTTGACTCGCCACAAAGACGGTCATTTAGACTTGTTGTTTTTTTGGTTCCGTACAAAGAGGGTCATCTCGACTTGCTCTTTTTTTTTGGCGCAGTACATAGATGTAATCTCGACTCGCTCTTTTTAGCTCAGTACATATATGTGGTAATCTTGACTTGCTCTTTATTTGCTCAGTATGCATAGATAGTCATCTCGGCTTGCTCTTCTTTTTTGCTCAGTACATAGATGGTCAGCTGGATTCGCTCTTTTTAGCTCAGTACATAGATGGTAATCTCGACTTCTTCTGTTTTTGGCTTAGTTCTAACGTTACTTTAAGACGTTTACGAACTCGTGTAGACTTTATACATGTATTATTTATTACATGGGACAATCGCTATCTCAAAAGAGATAAATCCGAAGTAACTGTCTCCTCTTTAAGTTTGTTCTGTATTATCAAACATATTCAAAAGAGGAACTGGATCGTCAATTATTTCGGGCTACAAAAGAAACCTCTAAAAAATGGACCAATGTGTCTTCTGATTTCGTGACATCGGAGAAATATCAATTCATTTGTTGCCACCATTTCATTTTCTCCCTAGGTATGTTGTTAGTATAACATGCCCGTGTTTTAGTGGTATATTGTATACTTAAACGTGTGTAGGTTATGACATTTCAGTGAGATCGCACTTTATGGACAGATTGGTCGAGTGGTTAACACTCCGGGGTTCGATCCCTGAAGTCGTCGTACGCATGGATATTCAGAGAAATGGGGTTCGTCTGGGGTGGATGTTGCGGTATCTGTGCTGTAGCTTTCAAGTGAGGTGGCACTATAAATGATGCCGTTGGAAGCACGGTCCAACTACAAACAGAACACATTACATCTCCAGCACACACGCAGGCATACACACATAGGGAGATATTAGCCAGGTGACATAGGACTAGTAGTTAGCGCCTGATAAGGCAGCTCATGCATGTATATGCTAATTGTATTAATTGTATATATAGGTACTGTAAAGCGCGTTAGAGTGACCTATGTTAGCTAGATAGGGCGCTATATCGAATGTTGTATATCATTATAATGACGCGTGTCATTGTTGAGTGACCAACTCATTGGTGGACACCATATTCAATGTTCGTCAGAATAATTTAATAACAAAACATTAAACATATAAACCCTAGTGGTTGCAAACAAACTATACTACACTATAACTGCATCTATTGTCCTACGTGGACAGCGAGACTTTGTAACATTTGTATTCTAACATCACATTGCTATGTTTATCAATACATGTATCATTTCAAAATCGTTATTTAACCGTTTATTGATTAGCGGTACGGTCTGTAGTCAATAACAGCAGTGTTGCGGAGTATATTTTTTGCATATTTACCGCGTACGGTCTGGTGCCCAGTAGACAGCTGATATTCACGACTGGCTTTTAATACTATGTGCATCATAAATTAATGAAACAGGTTTTTTAAAGACTTATTGGCTCAAAGAAAATCACGACTTTATAACAGCAATAAACTTCTTATAAACCGGTTCCCGTCATACAATCTGGGCAGTATAGGCTGTGCAACTACTGTCGGTATTGACATGTTTGTGGGATGGACATTCATTTCCAGATATTTTGTTTTTATAAATGCAACACTTTATGTTGCAGTATTTTGAATAACATTATGTTAGGAATGTCGCCTGATGAGTTTCACGTTTTACTGTAATAGCTTCGTTTGAAGGGACAATAAAGACACATTTGACTACACAATAAATAAAAACACATAAAATATATTTACACAAGTGTTTGTGTGTAAAGTACCCATAACTATGTATCATTAAATAACCTATCCTCGACAAATACAAGTTTGGTTGGTTTATTAGCATTCACCTTTATCGCTTCCGTATAACACTGGGTTCATCAGTAGGTACAATAGCTAGGCATCGTTAATCTAGTTTTACTCATGATTGGTTTCCATCAAATTTCAGTAATATTTCACTATATTGATATATATGAAGTGTAATTGGTATGTTTTTTAAGAAGTATCAACTTTCCATAATTTGAATATCACCATTGGAACCAATCTAATAAAGTGGAAGAATAATGGTGCACAGTTTTAGGTTTTTCTGTGAGCCCGTCGTAAAGCTGATATTTTAGTATAGGATTTAACTAAATCCTGTCACGTTATTTACGGGGTTTATTGTATTTACTAATGTAACATAAGATTGTTTACGTATCTTTGCGCTGCACATGCAGAGAGGCCAAGGTAAATCATGGGGCACCCTTTTTGAGAAAACTAGACCTGTATAAATGTACGCATAGAAATCGCATTGCCCTGGTACATTTACTTCATGTACCCATCGATATTTGATTTAAATTTGTTGCACACATGCTGAGATGCTTCATGTATTGTTCTACTGAGCCTTTTTTAAATTCATGAAAGTAATTGAAGAACGACAGTAATGGAAATTAACAGAAATCCTACATGTATATGTGTATGTGGAACAGCACTTACTAAGGGCTCGAGTCGGCTCAGCGAGACTTAACAAAAGGTAGCTTTAGTACTACTGTACGCGTACGTTATATATAATTATAATTGCTAACACAGGAAAAATGATATCAGGTCTTGTGATTGTTCACATTCTTAATCTTCAGAAAGCACCCGTAGCGGTGAAATGTAACAATTTATATAGTGACTAACTTTCTACTAGGTCTGTCAGAGTGCGTTTTGTCTGATAGTAAAAGGCAATAGTGCTGTTACATGTAGTATGTTGTCTTTTGTCTTCGGTGGTAAGTTCGAATTAGCTGCTATAGAGACCATTTTTTCGCGACAAAGTTATAACATTGTCAAGGTTATGTTGCAAAGTACAAAGTGTCAATGTACGTTTCTCCGCATGAAACAAACAACATCTGTTTTTTTATCATGTAGTGTACAACCACGTGTTCTATTACGACTATTTCCTGAGGAAACTGGTTTCGGCTCGGGTGCTTTGCCTTGCCAGACAGCACCACAGGGAGCAATGGTTCCGAGATAATGCGCTGTTACATTTTTAATACATTCCATGAAATCTGATTATTTGAGAAATAAAACATGACAGTTATCGTGAAGCAAGGAAACCTATTTTCAAACAATCGAATTGTTTTGACAATAACATGACCGAATCTACCTCGCAATCTATCACTTTCAACACAATAGTACTTCACTCACCGTCGAGCCGCCATTTAACAGACAACAGCATCATCAGTGATACCTTTCCACACTGAAAGAACTTTTGCGACCTCACAAGAGGTACATTGTAAAGTGACGAAGGAAGGCACAGACAAAGTTCTCGTAGTCTTGTTCAACCAGACTCTTGTTGTCTGCGCAATCTACGTGCAACATTTCAAAGTGATCAAGCGTCTAGTTGTTCGAGATTATTTTTTGGAAAAAAGTTCCTTCCGGTGTATGGCTTTGAAGAGTTAGTCACCAATCCACCACAACAGTCATAGCAAACGTTGAAACGTACAAGAAATCAAATTTAAAACATGGTTTGAAAGGTTAATAGCTTGCAACATTCAGGAATTTATATGAATATCAAAGTTGTTATTTTAAGATATTTTGTAATGTTGAACAAAATATTGATAGCGATTACCTGTTCCTGTAGGTATATGGTACTGAAAAGTTGTGAAACTATCTTTGGAATTAACTATAAATGGTAGACTGGTCCCCGTCTCTATAATATTGAACTATTTAGAGAGAAAAAAAAACCAATGACAATTTTGATCACTTGGATGTCTGATTCTAAGTTACTGTTAGTAGTAAAATATAGCCGGGAAATTCTTCATAAAAGCTTAGGGGCTGGTAGCCAGTCTATATAAATGGTGTCGCAATCTTCGGGTTTTTAGTCGGTAGTGTAAAAATATACTTTATGTGCGAAAAAACTACGCTCACCAGGTCTGAGTGTATAGAACTTGTTTTGTTAGTACTTTTCTCCTTGCTAAAACACTCGTTCGTAACACACACCTACAGAAACTATAGACTATCAGTGTCCAGCGGTCGAGGTGTAGGTCAAGCACAGGCCTTGGTCTACTGACGTCATAAGGACACCTCTAAGCGTCTTCACAACACGGATTACCAGTCTCGCCCTGTATGGCCTGGGGTCCTTCAGTCATGTTAGTGTATTCTTCACAAACGCATTAATCAACCCTTGCGTCTCATTACAGCCCATCTTATGCCACGGGCGGCCATTTATAGACAAATTACAAAACTTTACACTTTGTTAGATAACTAAACTTGAGACCAAACAGGGCGTAAGGAAGTGCTTTTCACACACTGTACAATGTGTAGTGTAGCTGTGGGTCAAGTATACGTTTCATTAAACGTCTTTGAACTGATCATGACCAGTAGGAGTTGACTGACATAATGAATTGGAACAAACGATAGTTTTAAAGATGGACAAACAAAGTAAGTTTGCAACAAGTCGCTATATCCCCGAGTAAACTGAATACATATACTTCATTGGGTGAGTAAGGCGATGCTTTATCTAAACATGTACCTGTTTGTCAATTTGAGCGGGTCCCCCTGCCCTTGCCGAAAACTGTATCTACGAGACCTGGTTTTAAACAAATTCCTGCAGGGATACTTACTCGGCGAAACATATTCCAACTATCATTTGTCTATGCGACATTCCATCATGTAGGTAGTGCTTGTAACTGCATATAGGTATTTGTAACAATGCGTATCACGGCGAGATTGGAAGGGTTAAGGCTAGTCCAATTATACCGTTGGTATAGTCTGTCACTTAACGCTCCGGAGTTTGCTTCCATAAGTAAGAATACCCCGAGTATCAAATGAACTTCTGTATAAAACGTTTTAATAGTCAGCTGTATTGAGGTCAAGGCCACAATAAGAATAATAAACCGAGAGATATACAATGTAGTTTACACGAAGGTAGATATTCCGTGAATAGCTGACACACGCCAGCTATCGGGTCGTGGGATAGCTATGGGCTGCTATTGTAAACTGTAGGTATAAGCATTGTAATGACCAAGGAATGTGTATTCACGCACCCGGGGTATTAACAAGTGTGCAGTGATGTCAAATTTCGTTGTTGACACCTTATTTGCCAACACCTACTGGCTGTATTTGCATAATTGGTATGTATGTAACGGTTGACGAGTGTAACGCCGTGGACATACGTACAGGTAACGTTAAGCGGTCGGATGACCAATGCCTGATTTTGGTATTAACGTTTTCTCATACAACCACTATAGTTTTCCTCACTCACATCCTCGATATCCAGGGGTTACGCTCACTTTCGCTTTAGAGAGCGAAAGTGAGCGTAGTCTCGTTCAACCAGACTCGTGTTGTCTGCCAGGTCTGGCTGAGCCAGACTAAGGATATCGAGAATGCCTCACTCACGACTCGATGGATAAACCTGCCAGGAGTTTGTTAACATTTTTAGCTACCAGCTCCTGAATGTGATTTCATAAGACAATATTTAAGTATGACATAACGTCAAATACTTCCTTGGGACGTCATGACTGATGGCAAATGTTTCACCCCTACGAAAACAGTAATAAAGCTTTCCCAAACAGTTGGTGATTGGTTATCATGTTTATCTAATTCGAGTTAAATAATTTTCAAATCGTATAAAGACATGAGGTTTAAGGAGTGCCTTTAATGATATGAAAATTAACTAACGCCGTTTATTAAACGTACTGTCCCTACTACAAATGAAGCTAGTGAGACGGTCTTTGTCCCATTAGAGTTCGTAACAACACTTTTCCCTCATATACAGTCAGTAAACATATGTCAGCTTTAGATACATGCTAATATGTTAAACATATTTAAAGATCGTATGGCTTGTGATAGGGACAGTCATTACACGGGTTAACACACTGGGCCTCTTTGTCGCGAGGGTCACGCTAGCTATCTTTGTCACTGACAAGTCATGTCCGAGAAGGGTTTATACCTTAATACCAAGTTAAATGAACTGGTAGGATTCCACGACACTTAGTACGAAACGTCTATAGAATCATGTGATTTAGTGGAACAAAACTGTGGTCTGTTTGCAGGTACAAAAAGTATCAATGTCACTAACCCATTTACAGCACCAAAATGTATATTGTAATGTTTTATCTTGCTGTCCTTATTTTCCTTCAGTAATTAGCATGTGTCGTATGTGTCGTATGTTTGTATGTTGCCCTTGTTGTACCTGTATACACAGGGCCAGACCTTGGTGTACCTGTATACACAGGGCCAGGCCTTGTTGTACCTGTATACACAGGGCCAGGCCTTGGTGTACCTGTATACACAGGGCCAGGCCTTGGTGTACCTGTATACACATGGCCAGGCCTTGTTGTACCTGTATACATAGGGCCAGGCCTTGTTGTACCTGTATACACGGGGCCAGGCCTTGTTGTACCTGTATACACGGGACCAGGCCTTGGTGTACCTGTATACACAGGCCAGACCTTGTTGTACCTGTATACTCGGGGCCAGACATTGATGTATTTGTATACACAGGGCCAGGCCTTGTTGTACTTGTATACACACGTTCAGGCCTTGGTGTACCTGTATACACAGGGCCAGACCTTGTTGTACCTGTATAAACAGGGCCAGACCTTGTTGTACCTGTATACGCAGGGACAGACCTTGGTGTACCTGTATACACAGGCCAGGCCTTGTTGTACCTGTATACACAGGGCCAGACCTTGTTGTACCTGTATACACAGGGCCAGGCCTTGGTGTACCTGTATACACAGGGCCAGGCCTTGGAGTAGCTGTATCCACAGGGCCAGGCATTGTTGTACCTGTATACAGAGGGCCAGGCCTTGGAGTAGCTGTATCCACAGGGCCAGGCCTTGTTGTACCTGTATACACAGGGCCAGACCTTGGTGTACCTATATACACAGGGCCAGGCCTTGGTGTAGCTGTATACACAGGGCCAGGCCTTGGTGTACCTGTATACACATGGCCAGGCCTTGGTGTAACTGTATACACAGGGCCAGACCTTGTTGTACCTGTATACACAGGGCCAGACCTTGGTGTACCTATATACACAGGGCCAGGCCTTGGTGTAGCTGTATACACAGGGCCAGGCCTTGGTGTAGCTGTATACATAGGGCCAGGCCTTGTTGTACCTGTATACACAGGGCCAGGCCTTGTTGAACCTGTATGAATATGGCCAGGCCTTGATGTACCTGTATACACATGGCCAGGCCTTGGTGTACCTGTATTCACAGGGCCAGGCCTTGGTGTACCTGTATACACAGGGACAGACCTTGTTGTACCTGTATACACAGGGCCAGACCTTGTTGTACCTGTATACACAGGGCCAGGCCTTGTATGAGCACCATCATAAAGACTAGGTCTGTTTTGAACACAAACAGGAATAGAAAACTCCTTTTGCGAGCTTTCGAAAACGTCTGTTTCCTTTGTCAAGTAAATAGTACAAATGTCCGGTGTCTCGACTCTAACAGCTATTTGATGTTTTTTCCCCAGTGGTTTAGAGTTGAGACACCGGTCATTTGCACTATTTGCTTGACAAAGGAAGCAGACGTTTTCGAAAGCTCGCAAAATAAGTTTCAATTCCTGTGTCTTTATTATTTATATCAAACTGATGAATCTTATTCCGAATAAGAGATCACTCATCTTTTCTCTCTCGTGTGTCAACTTCATTTGTAAAACATTAAGTCCACCCGTTCAATTTTTTTGTTAAATGTTGGTTTGACATTTTACCTCCCTTGACCATACAAGTATTCTATTCTGTGTTACAGGCTGGTTTGAAGTACTGCCCGAGGACGGACGACCGGTGGAATACTTTGATTCAATCCAGGCCATCACCAACGTGAAGCCACGGCGGTTCCTAGTGCGAACGGCCACAGTGGGCTACCAGCTGAGCGCGGAGTCTGGCGTGAACTCTTGGGTGCCATACGAGATTCGCCCTGGGGCCGTGCTCACTACCGGAATCATATTCATGGATCAGAAAAAGAGTAGAGCCAACGTCAAGAGCTTTTTCAAAAAACTGTTACGGACACACAGAAGCGGTAAGAAGGAACAAGACCTTAAATACTTACAGTGTTTTGACACTAACGGTACAGAAGTAATGATTCCAATAATCATGTCGGGAGTTTTCAGTCCCATCGGGGAGACTGCAGAGGAGAACTTCGACAGTGTATACGAGCTACAGGACTTAATACTTGCCTTTCATTTACCGGTGAAGGCCCAGCTGATCCACGAGGAGGACCAGGAGTGTCCTAACATAGTGCCTCATGGTATCGTTAGGGTCGAGGAAGTGCGGGACACAGAGTGGGTCGTGTTTGGTAGATATCCGATCAGCAATGCAGATGAGGATGTGTTCGAACTCCCAATGGATGCCGATATACAGTTACAAAAAGACATTTCTAGGAAACGAAAATCTAAAAAACAATCACCGCCAAAACTAGACCCGCATGTCAACAAGGAGGAGCATGTATACGCGAACGCCGAAAAGAAGGAGATAGAACTTCCTGTGAGAGTCAAAGAACAAAAGAAAAACAAAGTGGGACTTTTCGATAAATTAAGTGTTCGGTCAAAAACAAGAAAAGAGCGAGCAAGTCTGAAAGCATTGCAGGTGGCTGGGGTGTTCACGTCGCGGCTGAGCAAAAGTGAAGTAAACTTTCAGGACATGGGAAGCCCTGAAATGGCAGCGGACACTGAAGACGCGGAGGAGGGAAGGACAAGCGACCCCGATGACGGCGAGCGCGACAAGGGTGATATCCCTCCGTCTCTTTCAGACGACTCGGAGGATAAAGTGACATACACAACCGTTGCGTTCAACGGACCACCGTATGGGACATTCACTGGGTCGACACTTGGTCCTCAGAATCGTGATCTTCCTCCCATACCAAAAAGTCCAGGTTCGGAGAAAGAGGCTCTCTATGAGGAACTACCAGTGGCCCCCAAACCCCCGCCTATCGATCCAGGAGATTTCGGGTGTGGCCTGAGCCCGTCGGAGGCGGATCTTCCCGACACAGTTCATTCGGTGCACGGTGCGCTTGGCGACAAGGATGATGACGAGGACGGATACATGAGCCCAGCCCAGCTACGACTAAGAGCGGAACAAACGTACGCAGTGGTTCGCAACAAACCTCCGACGGCGCCACCTCGCGAAGCGAAACTCATGCGAGCGCGAAAAGCCCGCAGTGAAATTCCAAGTAACTATAGTTATGATGTTAGTGATGTAAAGGAAAATAACGAAAAGGAAATAGATGACCTTTTCCGATTCACTTTAGAAAATGACAGAAAGTTTGCAAAAGATGGACCGTATGCATCGTCAGAGTATAAAACAACAGTGAACGCTCAGACTGTGCATGAACCTAACACGTTTTCCTACGAGAATGCTATGAAGTTTGTGGACGACCAATGCCTGGAGACTCGTTCAAACTCGGGTATGCCAAAATTTAAATCGCGTTCGCACAGAAGTTTGAATTTTGATGCCAACGCGACAGTTCGTAGTCATAATATCCGTAAAATGAAGAACGCTATGGACGTTTTCAATTTTAGTGACTCTTTCCAGGATTTGCACCGCAATAACAGAACTTTTCACGATAATGACATTTCCTCAGGCATGCCATCCGGAGCTACCGCAAACTCTATGTACAGCTCGGCCATTGATAGAAACCCGTACAGCTCGCAGTACGCGCGCTCAAACGTCTACCCGGAGAGCGAACCTGGTTTCAAACGATACGCTCGCTCGGCCTCCGTCTCTGGCCTAAGTGAACATCTGACTCGCCAGGCAGATGACTCTGCCATATCCGGGGACTATGGTTACCATGGCGACAGTGAGTATAGTTATCAGGAATATTCCGAATATCACGATGACCACTGGGTTCCTCCAGATGACCTTTCGTCGTTGACCGTTCTGGAGGTGTCCAAGTCGCTCCACTATATCGGTATGAAGGACAGAGTGGTTATTCGACTGGCTAACGAACAAATAGACGGCAGCCTTTTATGTTCCCTCGACAAACAGCTTCTGAGAGAAGGCTTCCCGGAACTTAATGCTCTGGACGTCAAGAAAATTCTGGACTTTATAAACGGATGGAGACCAAAAAAGAAATGAATTGCAGTTCTTGAACGCCTCATAGGGTTATCCTCAAAGCAAACCGTATTCCATTGGCATTGGTCTTTTCACGGCGAAACAAACGTTATGGACGTTGTGAGGAGAAGTAGCATACACATTATGAAAATAAGCAATATTGAAATCCCAGGAGACTCTTTGATATTTGTGTATAAAGATATGGAAATTGAGGAATTTTGCATAGGAAAACATATCGTTGACATGGAAAATTTAGAGTTTTTAGCTCATCTGGTCCGAAAGACAGAGGTGAGCTTATGCCATACCGTGGCGTCCGTCGTCCGTACGTCAACAATTTCTTCAAAAGACTTCTTAACCACTCACTGGAATTTAACTAAATTTGAATGGGAGCATCCCTAGATGGTGGGAATTCAAATTGTACAAATGGTGGGGGCTGACCTCCCAGGGGGCTGAGGAGCGGGGCCAAAAGGGAGCAATTTGGCTATATTGCTACAAACGACTTCTTCTGTAGAACTATACCATGGATATCAATCATATTTGACCAAAAGCATTTATGGGTGGCAGGGAATCAAAAATGTACAAATGGTGTGGCTGACCCCCTAGGGGGCTGAGGGGCGGGGCCAAAAGTGGGCAACTTGGCTATATTGCTGCAAACGACTTCTTCTGTAGAACTATGCCAAAGATATCAAACATATTTGACCAAAAGCATTCATGGGTGGCAGGGATTAAAAAAAATGTTTAAATGGTGTGGTCACCCCGAAGGGAGCTGAGGGGCGGGGCAAACGAGGGCTTTTTGGCTATATTGCTGTAAGCGATTTCTTCTCTGGAATCAAGAGATGGATAATAACCATATTTGATTAGAAGCATTCCTAGGTGGTGGGAATCCAGAATTGTACAAATGGTGGGGCTGACCCACCAGGGGGCTGAGGGGTGGGGCCAAATTTGGCTATGTTGCTATAAACGCCTTCTTATGTTGAACTTTGCCATGGATATCAATAATATTTGGTTGGAAGCATTCATGGGAGGCGGTGATTCAAAATTGTACAAATGGTGTGGCTGACCCCCAGGGGTCTGAGGTGTGGGGCTAAAACAGGTTTATTTCTTGGAAATGGTTGTGATCCCCACCACATAACCTTATATGCAATTGCTGAGTATAAAGGGATGAAAGCACATACGCTTCCAGGATAGCCTCGGGGTCTGCCCCCCCCCCCCCC
>NW_018406262.1:118808-149728 GCF_002113885.1 Mizuhopecten yessoensis | reverse complement strand
TGGTCTTGCCACAACCCTAGGGTTCTAGTTTCTAAGTCACAGCTTGGAAACATTTGAGATCCCCACCCCATAACCATACATTAAGTTGCAGGGCATAATAAATATAATACAGATATGCTTCAAGGATTTGCCTTGGGGTCTGGCATATTCCCTTGGGTCTCATTTGGAGAATATTTTGCCATAATTGCTGAGATATCCAGGTGAGTGATACAGGCCCACTGGGTCTCTTGTTTCTCTCGTTTCCGACCTTAATAAATGATATAGTTTATATGATTTACATGTTAATAATTTTTAAGTTATAGTGCTATGCCAATAGTATATTGTCTGACTTTTGATCTACTGCGTCGTAATCCACAGACAGCTTGAATAGCTAGAGACATCAAAATTACATATGTGCGGCAACGCCACGTGAATTATAATTCAAAACATATAATTTGTCTTTCATCCCCAATGATTGTGAAAGAGAATATATCACTCCTGTGTAATTTAGAGAGAAATATACACCCAAGGTTCAGGACGGGGCTTGTAGGGGGCTGAATCTCAAAACTCTTATCCATGGGGTTTGGAATTTGTTTGTCTTTAATCACACAGAAATATCGCAATATTTCATTGTGATATGGTTATATATGATAACGCTGCATAAAGTGATGACGTTGTCCTATTGTTAAGTGTTGACACAAAAACGTCTGTGTACGCTGTCGTTATCTACATAAATCTAGAAACACGTTTTCTCTATGTATTATTGGAATGCACCTTTAGCGTGTGGGAGAAAGGTCTACCTTGCATACTCTATACGTTTAAAATGTATTGTTGTAATTTTGTTTACTATCGAGTCTAAATGCCAGTACTCTTACACTGTTCGTTGGCAAGATTCTATAAAAACTATCTTTTTTCTAAACTCTAAATGAGGTGATTTAAAAATTCTATGAAAAAAAATTTACAAACACAATTTTATAAAACTGAAGATGTCAAGCACTACATGATACCACGTGACATATTCTCGACTGAACAAAAAGTTACATATACCTGTGCAGTTATAGTGCTATTAACAAATATGATCTATTGAACTAAATGTACGAACAATTGATGTTTAATACAAATATGTAGTACTTAGTGTGAGCATGGGGTACTGCAGTAAAGGGAAATTACTGGTGTGAGACATATCATATCCAGTTTGGCACTGCGATAGCTATGTCCCTTTTTGTTGGGACTTCGGTCGAAATCCATGTGTGTATGGTATGTGTGTATATCACTATTTATACTGTGACGCTACTTTTTGTTGACTTACACGTACCAATGTCTTTGTTGTTGCCTGCTTTGTAGCCCCTCGTGAACAGTTTTGTGGTAGACTGGTTAAATTTGTTAATTTATTTGCATGTTCCAAACCTTACGTCACTCACAAACAACCCGGGAATAAACAACAACCATCCCTCTCAAAATGTAAACAAGGATTATACGCTATCTGTGTCATATATGCCATGACCTTCTCATTTGCAGGCTGCCAAGACGAGCAGTACCGCCTCAATAGGCTTGTAATTGTTGACCTGTTGTGCCTGTCCGGAAGTGACGTTATCTGCATGAGAGACTGAGTCGTGTGAGTTTGTGTCGGTTGTTGTGAGAGTGTAAATACATGACGTATGTACGACAGTGACGTCAGTTCGGTGTTGTGAGGGTGTCATGTCATTCAGAAACCGTCGGCACTTTCCGTAAACGAGAACATTTCCTCGTTATCGGAAAGTACCGACGGTTCCCGATTGAGTGTCATATGTGTCTGAAAGTGACTATACATATGTGAGTTAGACCTGTGATTCTACTCTCTATACCACAGGGTAGACGTGTTAATGACGTCATTGAAACGTTCTATCCTTATTTGCAAATAAACCGTTATTTATGTAAAAAGAGCCTTCTTTGTTTTTGATAGGGAAAAAATATGGAATTAACATAACACAGTCGTCTGTCCTAAAACAGTTCATACAATGTATTACTGTTTTTCACTTCTTTAATACATGGTCTTCCTCAAATTTACGTTTTTCTCCTTAGTTGTGCATGTCTACTTTTGAGGAAGAGAAGACAAGATGACTGCCAGGCTTTAATCCTTAATTAAGCAGTGTAAGATTAGTATCGCTATTTTTTAGATGTAACTGGATTGATCCTTCCCAGATATCACAGGTCTTTAGTTGTGCATGTTAAAGGTGGCTGTCAGCTGGCGGCCATCTTGATTTCTGACACAAACGCTTGGTTATCGCTATTTCTCGGAAAGAACGGTAGAGATGTATCCTATTACAAAGTTCGAAAACTCCTTGTTGATTAGTTGAGCGTGCTCAGTTTTGAGACTGATCGGAAGCGTAAATCTACAGTTCAATTATGTATCGCTATCACTCAGCGGAAAGTGCTTCGGACTAGATTGTTTCCTCAATTTTCATAAGTAGATTCCTGTTGGTTCCATTTTGTGCATGTATATTATCATGACTGATTGCACGAACAAGGCCAGTGGCCAGTATATTCTTGCTGCTTTCTAGTTATTAGGTGTTTCATTTATAATTTTATCAGGGTTAGAATTTGTGTTTTCTTTTTTTTTCGCATTTCTTATTTTAGTCAATAGGTCAAAGGATAACCGACCATTGGAAAGACGATGTCAAAAAGAAGGATGAAGTTTTTAATCATTTTTTTGTTGTTTGAAATGATTATCGATTCTGCAGTGTAGGAAACGGATCAGAGAAGATCAAGTTTACACGGAATAAGTGTTTATCATAGTGGGCGCCAAAACCTATCTGGGATTTCTTGTTTTAATACTCTAGCCGAGTCGTTTCCATCCTCCATAGGTCCAGGGGTGACGCTCATTTACTTGCTTTGCACCTGGAACAATTAAAAATATTTAAAAAAAAATAGAGATAATTCTTTATGTAAAATACAATGAACATAAAAAAGAGTTTTTCGCGAGGAAAGTGGAATATATACGTGTTGTTTATGTTGATCAGTTATTATTATTATCATTATTATTATCTATATTTCCCCCAAATGAAGATTACAATACATTTCATATTAATAAAGACAAAAGAATACAATAGTAAAATCAGAACAATGGATATTTACATCCATGACACAAAAACGTATATTTATTATTGGACATTGGGTAAGGTATGCGTATATTGTACATTAAATATTCTCCTTAACGGTTATATTAGCATGTGCATACACAAAGAAAGTGTCGTGAATACGTCTGTAGTAACCAATTAATCATAGATATCCAGGGTTACTTTGAAATCGGCTGCTGTAAATTTTTAACATTTTATAGACATTTACCAACAAAAGTAATTCTAAATTCTTCCGATTCATTTTTTTTAAACTTACGTTGTAGGAGTTGGCAATGATGGATTACCTGTTCACTGAGTGTTGATCTAGGTCCCAGAAACATGTCTTATAACTCTTAGGTTTACCGGAAGGTATACATTGCTGATAAATCACCAGAAAGCAAGTGTGGAGACGTGTCTGTCGCTGTGTCAAGCTAGACGGAGTTACTCCCCTTTTGTCAGTTATGGAGCTCTTACGTGAAACTGTTCATGCTTTTCACTGATCAGCACTCAACAAAGTTTTGATAAATGCAGCTGAAGAGTTTGTTATAGTGACGGATCTGATTAGATTGTATAAATGTAACTCGCTACAATCTTTAAGTGAAGACGTTTCAGAATATACAAACGTATATGTCCTGGTTCCATACCGCCTGCTGGTGTACACTTGTTATATCATGCAAGTTATCTGCTGCCTTACGACGAGAATTTCTAATAGCCAGCCTGTCTACTTTTTAACAACAAGTCCTGTAAAAGTTTGTAGAAATAAAGAAAAATTAAATAATGATTCATCGAAGGGAGATAAATCTTACATACTTGAAACAAATTAGATAGCGCATACCGTAAACCGAAACAAAATGTGTTGATTTCAGCAGCTATCAACGGATACTGATTACTTTGGTCGAAATATAAGGTCGTATTTCATAGGAAACATACCGCCTTGTAGTCATGTACATTTCGGTTGTCATACTCTGAGTTTGATTTCCTCGTGACGTATACGTAGTGTCCCCATAATTAAGAACGCAAAATGACAAAAAGATATTTAAAAGATATCTATATATATTGTACATGTAATATTTATGCATTTCTTGAGTGGAATGATGAGGAAATTAACTGAATGTAAGTTATACTTTTTGACTCTAGTGCTACAGTCATACAGGTAATTGATATGGCATTCTTACTTCCTCAAATATAATGAAAAATATGTTTTATGTGCTAAAATCGCATAGAATATTTGAGAAAAATTCTACTATTACTCGAACATGAACACAGGTGTTTTTTTTCGACAAAAAAAGTTTAGCTACCATACTTTATACAGTGTTTATGACCTCGTAATAAGCAACCCATGCGCATATTTTTTCTTTCCGACAGAGTAGTTTCATGGTCTGACACCGGCTTGTGAATGTGAGATTTCGGAGTTAATTAGCATAGTCCAGGGACGTTTACCGGTGTGAATGGAGAATAACTCAAGCCACTCTTCAAGGCATCGGGATTGGGAGTCATTGATTAGAAATCGAAGCTAGTTTGATTGATGAAGAAATAACTTACCTGTACTTGTGCATTCACCTTTCCTGTAAATAAAGTAATATATTTTACATCTTGGGTCAACGATCCGAAATGACGATTTCTTTGAAAACACTAAGTTTGCTTTCAAACAGACAAACACACACACACATCAGTGATATGGTATTTGTTATCAAACTATACAGCCTTATAAGTTAGATACAATCTGGTGTAAATCCCCATGTGAATAACGTTTTGTATGTAAAGTCGAATTTGATTCTTATTCATTTACATAATCCTTGAAGTGACCATTGGGAAATTTGTGTAATAAATGGTAGTATTCTGTGATCTTTACATCACGTTCATGGACACTATACATACAGATACATATATTTGGTTTTGGAAAAAAACCCGCCTGGCTGTCAACAACAGATGCCTGGACGGATAATGTAAGAACTGGTCATTCATTTGGTACCGCTAACGTTAGTGAACCAGAAAATTCATCGGACACTGGTAAAAGCATCCTAGATATTTGCATGCAATACAAAAGGAGTGCTTATATTTATGACGTTTTCTTACAAAGGCAAAAATAAAAAAATAAAAAAAATGTGCGTTTCAGGTATCCTAACGTACCCTTAATTTTACTGCCGACCATTTAAGATATTCTATTACGTACTCGAATCTAAGATTAATTAATTAGCCAGGCAAAGTTCTCAGCCACTCATTAAAATATACTTTCTTCCTGTTCTGGGAGTCTGACACTATTCTTGATAAATCAATAGTTGTAAAATTTAAAATAAAGCACAATATTATTTTTTTCGAAAATAACAAAATTAACATTAACATAGAATTATTTGGATACTGACCTACCCCTTTTTTCAGGCATGTTACATGAAATAAACAAGGGTTTTTTGGCCTTAAGGGTACGACTCTATTGGCTACTGCTTAAGGTTACATGGACAGTTGGAAATAATCACAACAATATAACGTTCATGTTTTACTTGCCGTGTGATATTGTATTTCATGTCATTTTCAGAAACCTCTTTGTTCAAAATGAATGCTTGTTTGAAGATTAAGTTCAATCAAAATCTTCCATCGACTCTTAAAACATTTCAAATACATGTACCAGTTGTCTGTCTAAATTGATTGCTTATCCCCTGATATTAGCAAAAACAAAATATGTCATTCAGGTTACCAATCTCTCAGCCTGATAGCATTTTGCAATCTATTTATAGAAATACGCACCAGAAATATGAAAAGAAAAGAAAAGTAGAGGGTATTTTTTTATTTATGAAAAGTGGATAGACATTTTTAGAATTAATATTATGGTTTAAAATACAGTATTTAACTCTAACATGTAACTGACTTTGGACCACAACACCATAATATTCGCCACATCAACGGTGTACAGTAATACAAGCGAAGTATTGTATTTTATAAGGGCAAAGAATCCTTGTATTTTTATGAGGTTAACATTGCTTTTATGAATTGGGTGCCGGTCTGACTTGCTGGAATAAACGGAATATAAACAACTGCTGTTTGTTTGTGTCAACATTAGAAAAATGTGATTTCAGATGATGTTCCATATTCTGTATGACACTAGTGAAGTTTTGTCCAAATCTCTGTCATATATAAATATTGTGTATTGGAAACCGAAAGGTAAATATTTACGTATTCGTCAAGACAATATTTGTGTAGGGTCTAAGACAAGGGGAATAACTCTGGCACGCCAATTGTCAGTCAAAATATTGTATTATGTTCGCTCAGATTACCATGAGACCGTTATTTTAACTTATATTCACCACTTAACTTACACTGCCTGGAGTTATAAGACCAATTAATCGATTAAATACTGTATATTTAGACTTAACGAAAAGCTGAATTTGAAAGCTGAATTTGAAAGCATTAGCTGGAAAATTATTTTGATAAAAGGAACGTTCGTGACAAGCTGATTCGGAAAACATTAATTTGAAAACTATTGTAATAAAAAGAACGGTTTGTGAAAAGATCTTTTTTTTTAATATTCATTAAAAAAATATTCTGATAAGCAGACATCCATATGTAGGATTATCAATTTTGTTTATTTCATTCGTGACGCTGAATACTATGCCGACATTATTTACAACATAGGTTGTAAATCATAATGAATCACAATCGTTTTATGCATATAAAAGTACATGTGTACATGTAGCTGCTATTGTCTCTATCGAAATCTGTCATATACATCAGAACGACTCCCCCCATCAGATCGTCAGAACATCTAGTAAACACCTTATTACTACAATAATTGAGTCCCTATCGCGTTGATCTATTGCCGTTGTATGAAACATTGTCCAAAATATGCCTGCGATGAAATTAGTTGTAAACCGTTTCCGTTCAGAAAATCAATGTATAGATAAACATAACGAACATGTTGTCTACCATACTATGCAAGCACTATTACAGAGGCCAAATCAATGAATATATTCGTTATGTTGTTGAACTGAGGCCAAATCAATGTACATTTCCGTTACATTGTTAAAACTGTTTTGTTTTTCGTAAACAGCAAAACGAGGTGCGCATTAGACGCCGGCAAGCCTGTATATAAGCCGTTCAGTACGGGTACATTAGCTTTTCTCCGATAAAAGGGATACTGTGAATAAGTATGTTGTATTTATACATTAACTAGACCAATGATCTATGTACAAACAATACGTCACTTTTGGATTTGATATTGAACGTTCGCAAAGATAAGGAAAGCGTGAAATGGGTACGTTCCTTCCCTAAGCCAGGACATACTAAAGTCCTTAAAAATGGTAGTTGTTATTCCGTACTTAACGTTCAGCATTTAGGGGAATGGCAACAACTGGTTCACCCATTGTCAGTATAATGTGACCGGGCGGAATGCTGTGATGGGTACCTTTAGCATGGTATTTCAGTGAGATAACACTATGAAGTTGGCATCAGATCCGCGCTATCACAAGGAGGCAGGTACACCAACATACCTGCATCCAGTACACCTACACACTTGTACAAGGATATCATTATGAAGCTTTGGAAAAACGGAAATTCTATTATTGTTCGATATATGCTATACAGATAATGCTTTTACCTTATCAATTATAGCGGTACGATATTGCAATTGCTACCATGTTTGCGATGTAACGACACTTTTCATAGGTTAAAAACCATGTAGACCATGCGCGTGCATGTATTATTTTCCAACAGAACAAGCGAGCTGCGGGACTGGTTTCCGGTACTAAGCATGGATTTGGTTTTGTATGCATTTTGAGATAAGCTAGCCGAAGAACAAAAAGTTTCTACTTAAATTCTAGATCTACTTAAAACCTGCCAAGCTTGCGNCCCCCCCCCCCCCCCCCCCCCGAATGTGTAAATCTGGCCAATGCTGATTTCGTGTGTTGACGAGCGATGTCGATAGATTGGTGGATTTTACTGATTTAAATAAACGTATGGCATAAAGCATGCCATCAGTATTAATTGTTTATCGTCTGTCGACCAAATGGCGACTAAAAAGAAAAAATCCTTCCCAAAAATATAAAGATTAAATAGACAAAATAGGATATCTGCCCACAACGGTCAGAAATGATATAGGACGTAAAACACAAACCAAACCAAAAAGCCCTTACACGGAACACAGTCTCTGTGCATACCTGTTGTTGTAATGATACTATACACATGCTTACACAATACAGTTTTGAGGGCTTTATTGTACTTAAAACCCGGTGCATTCTCACGAAACCTATACCTTAAAAATGACAAAACAAACAAACAAACAAACAATGGCGTTGCGCTCAAAAGACAAACGATCCCTACCGTTATACATTAAAGGTAACCAAAGGCATCCGTTCTTTATTTATCACAATAGTTTTAACCAAGGTCAAGTATGATAATTACGTTTTTATTCAACACAAATATTTGGAATTATTTTGTTTGTAAATAACATGAAATGACACACTTGTACGTCAGTATACAGGTTGATAGGTCCTGCATACCTCTATATGTATATACGTGTACGTTCAATATGTGTTTCCACATCGACGGTATTTGTACAGACTTTAAGAACTTACGTAACTCTTGGCAGTATTTAACTGGTGTGTGTGACATCTTCTTTATTTTATAGGTATATAAACTACGTGGATTTTGAGACAATGATATCTACAGGACTATAAATTAATGAAAAATGTCAGACAATCCAGTAGGTATTTTAAACGAAAAATTATATTTCAAGTAGGTTAAAGGGTACCAATTAGTTAGACTATATCAGTATCATTTTCATTATAGTGAAATATTTGTTTAAGATGTTTTCAAAAGAAATATTCCACATAAATCTCACGTTGCCGTGCATTTTACAGAATGGTAGTGTTAAAAAATGTTTGTAAATTGAAAAACCGCAGGCGTCGAACGCGAGACCAATACATTCAAAAACTTACATTTTACATCTGTACCAAGGTCCCAATACAAGAATTATGATTACTCAGCATCAAAGTGTGTCCAATTTATATACCGCAGTGCTATCTTGACAACGGAAGTTGTACTAAGCGAGTAAAACGGTTCCTTCATCTTCTTTATAAAAGAGAGAACATTCCGAGCGAGAACAACACAAAATAAAAACATTCCTAGTGATTACAGCTGATGTACAATATCCAGGCATACATTGTATGGTTGTATCGCAGTGATAATTGATACAAGTTGGTTTTCTGATGTGAAAAATGATATCCCTTTTACTCGGGAATGTCGAAGTCCAGTTTTCAGAAAGGTGTTGAGAAGTGCCCGTGCAATGAAGACCTCGTTCTGTCATCGTATCTAAGGAATGACCGACATTTTAGTTTATGCTTTCATTGGTAAGGCACTGCGTATAAAAGTTGATTCCAATTGAAAGGTTTTAACTTGCACTGTCAGCTTTAACCTTTCGTCAGTATTTGTTTTATTCTTAGGATCGTTGTCCCACTGCACTGCCGTTTTCCCTTTACACAGTCACCTCCCCTTAATAACTCCCGTTTAGATATTACAGTAGCACATTTGGAATAGTACACTTTCTTTGACCAGGTAGCTCAATCTATTACAGAAATAATATAATAATTACAATAAAAAAGTCGAGGATTCGAATCATGGTCCAGCCCCTCTGACTTTTTTTACACCCAGAACACTTTTGTTGAATATATTTTGGTTCTTTCATATTTATTATTTTTCCTAAAACCCCCGCAATGTATGGTGTTCTTTTCAGAAATGATTTTTCGAGGTGATGGTAATGCGTGAAAAAAACGTTTCATGTACTTAGTTATAGTTTTGGCAGTGGTACGGCGATCCTAAAATGAACATCCGGGTGAGCTGTGACTGATCAATTCGTATGTATGCATGTTTGGTGCTGACTATAAACGATTGTTGCCTTTGGTTATTCTGTATCATAATCAACCTCTCACAAATCATACATTTAACATAACTAGACCAATACCATCTGGAATAACGTCATTTGGTGATTGACACGAAGTATGTTGTTTTATTTGAGAGGCAGCATTCTAACTTACCGTAATATTAAATACTGTTTTTGAGAGACGAAATCGTTCACATCGTCTGTTGTATATTTTAATATACACGAGTTCAACACCGAAGAGCTTGCGTTCAAAATATCTTACTTCAACAATAAGTAAAAAATGCTAACAGGTTGGCAATGTAAACACGAGAAAGTTAGGGTACATAAACCGTTGAATTTCTTTACTAAATGTTGAGAATTTTATACAAAGTACTTTCTGCAAAGCAGTCGCCGGTGTGACAATACTACACTCGCTGTCCGCGTTGACTCTAGCGTCCAACTTGTGAGTTGTTTAAATTAAATTTACCTGGTGAATGCTCTCTCACTCAATATTGCCCAACCACCTCATTTGTCAAATTTCAAACACAGTTAATCAAAATAATAACCTTTCAAAAGTGTTTTGTTATCAAAGATTCGTTTTTCGCGAGCATTGTCCGCTATGTGTACAAACTGATTGGACACCCTAAGTGTGTTTTGCCGAAATACAAAAAGTATCTCTTTTATAGTAAACGAGTTTATACATAAATAACGTTTCTATTTACTACTGTGTAATGAGAAGGGGCGACTTGTACCATATACTAGTTAACCCAAACCATTGAGTAGGTGTAAGCTATTGTTAACACGGCTAGATACTCTAATTATTTTTACTTAGCTGTGAACAATAAAACTCGTTAAAGTGTGATATACTTGTTTAGCAAAATCAATAATTAATCGCACGAGAGACTATCCATCAGGTCTGGAAAAAACTTATAACTAACCGAATCGATGCTATCGACCTTTAGCGGAACCTGTACCTCACTTCTCTGACATTCGGAACACCTTTGGCCTACATGACGTCATTACAATGACTTAGAATGTAAGTCCATCCAGCTGTTTGTTGCATGGTATCTTCTTATCATTGGACATCCAAGTTCTGTTTTAACTGTAATTAACATTAGAAATTATTTATTTAACAGAAATTAACAAAAAACAAACAAACTTCATTATATTAACTCGCGCTGTTGTTGTTGGCCCAGATGAAATTCGAAGCGCGCGATGGTTCATGAAACCGGCGTACCCGAAGAAAACCTACAGGTACATGTACCTGGCAAGTGACCCAGTACTTTTCCGTGTGCGATAGGGGATGAGCGTACAATTTAGCACAGGTTCACAGGCATAATGACCTTACATACCAATGACGCGTACCGATCGCTGTGTTGCAATACATCATCACATTATAGATGTACAGACGTGTTGAGTGCTTTTTTGAGATATAGAGTTAGTAAAGGAATGACACTTTGCAAGGGGCTTACCTTACAATGACTTTCTTCTCAGACTGTATCAAACCGTATATACATTGATATATCAGACATAAAGTGTTTTTCCTATAAATATCAGTCAAATGTATTTTAATGAAAAATCGTGACTATTAAACAATTTGTATAATTTCTTCACATGAATAAATATAATAAGAGTAATTTCACAGCAAAATTTAGTTGAACTTCGCTAAATCAGTTATAATTGATGTGTGTTGCCTGTCAGATATAAACATACAGCTATCCTTTTGTTGTTGATAACATCGGTGCAGTGTTTGATTAGCCGTCCCCAGACATACTAAAACTACATTACATGGTCGATTTTCAAGCAATCACTTGGTATAGAGCAGACGTCTGTGTGAGGATATGATCGATATTTTAAATATCACGGAAACCAATCATTGTTGATATATGTACAAATACAGTTTTCTTGTCTCGAATGTCAACAAATCTAATCTGTTACGTCGCCAAACTCAAGGTTATGTTTGTAACAAAGTAAAACCTTCAAACATTATGCCTTAAGGATCTATGTCCCGTTAAAGTTTTCACCAATGTACAGTAACCTCCCATTAGCTTCCGTTCGATACAACTGTTGCAAAGTTGGATAGGACACTTGTTTTGACAAGGTAGCTTCAGTCTGAAGTCCAGGGTTCGAATCCCGGTCCAGCCCCGGCCGCTGATGTTTATTTTTACATTCAGAACACTGTTCTTGATTATATTTTGTTTATTTCATCTATATTATTTGTAATGAAATCCACGCAAGGTATCATTTTCTTTTCTGATATGAATTTATCAAAGATGTATTTCAGAAAAACTGTTTTCAATGCGTAGTTAAAGCTTTTGGATGGAGTCCTTAACGTCAACACGCATGGAAAAATATACCACAGCGTCACGACACAGGAACAACATATAACACAGCGGCAACACACAGTGACAACATATACCACAGCGTCAACAAATAGGGAAAATAAACCACAGCGTCAACACACAGGGACAACATATACCACAGGGTCAACACACAGTGACAGACTATACCACAGCGGCAACAAAAAGTATCAGACTATAACACAGCGGCAACACACAGTGACAACATATACCACAGCGTCAACAAATAGGGAAAATAAACCACAGCGTCAACACACAGGGACAACATATACAACAGGGTCAACACACAGTGACAGACTATACCACAGCGGCAACAAAAAGTATCAGACTATACCACAGCGGCAACACACAGTGACAGACTATCCCGCAGCGGCAACACACAGTGACAGTCTATACCACAGCGGCAACACACGGTGACAGAGTATACCACAGCTGCAACACACAGTGACAGACTATCCCGCAGCGGCAACACACAGTGACAGTCTATACCACAGCGGCAACACACTGTGACAGACTATACCACAGCGTAAACACACGGTGACAGACTATCCCACAGCGACAACACACAGTGACAGACTTTTACACAGCTGCAACACACAGTGACAGACTAAACCACAGCGGCAACACACAGTTACAGCCTATTCCACAGCGGCAACACACAGAGACAGACTATAGCACAGCGGCAACACACAGTGAAAGACTATACCACAACGTCAACGTCAACATACAGGGACATTATATACCACAGCGGCAACACACTGTGACAGACTATACCACAGCGTCAACACACAGTGACAGCCTATACCACAGCGGCAACACAAAGTGACAGACTATACCACAGCTGCCACACACAGTGACAGACTATACAACAGCGGCAACACACAGGGACAGACTATACTACAGTGGCAACACGCAGTGACAGACTTTACCAAAGCGGCAACACACAGTGACAGCCCATACCACAGCGGCAACACACAAGGACATACTATACCACAGTGGCAACACACAGTGACAGACTCTACCACAGCGGCAACACACAAGGACATACTATACCACAGTGGCAACACACAGTGAAAGACTATACCACAGTGGCAACACACAGTGAAAGACTATACCACAGACTATACCACAGCGGCATCACACAGTGACAACATATACCACAGCGCCAACAAATAGGGACAATAAACCACATCGTCAACACACAGGGACAACATATACAACAGGGGCAACACACAGTGACAGACTTTACCAAAGCGGCAACACACAGTGACAGCCCATACCACAGCGGCAACACACAAGGACATACTATACCACAGTGGCAACACACAGGGACAACATATACAACAGGGGCAACACACAGTGACAGACTGTACCACAACGTCAACATACAGGGACATACTATACCAAAGCGGCAACACACAGTGACAGTCTATACCACAGCGTCATCACACAGTGACAGACTATACCGCAGCGACAACACACAGTGACATACTATACCACAGCGGCTACACACAGGGACAGACTATATCCTAGCCGCATCACACAGGGACATCAGATACCACAGCGTCAACACATAGTGACATACTATACCACAGCGGCTACACACAGGGACAGACTATATCCTAGCCGCATCACACAGGGACATCAGATACCACAGCGTCAACACATAGAGACAGACTATACCACAGCGGCATCACACAGTGACAGACTATACCTCAGCGGCAACACACGGTGACAGCCTATACCACAGCGGCAACACAAAGTGACAGACTATACCCCAGCGGCAACACACAGTGACAGCCCATACCACAGCGGCAACACACATTGACAGACTATACCACAGCGGAAACACACAGTGACAGACTATATCACAGCGGCAACACACAGTGAAAGACTATACCACAGCGTCAAAACCCAGGGACAACATATACCACAGGGTCAACACACAGTGACAGACTATGCCACACCGGCAACACACAGTGACAGACAATACCACAGCGGCAAATCACAGGGACAGACTATACCACAGCGGGAACACACAGTGACAGACTATATCACAGCGGCAACACACAGTGAAAGACTATACCACAGCGTCAAAACCCAGGGACAACATATACCACAGCATCAACACACAGAGACAGACTATACCACAGCGGCTACACACAGGGACATACTATACACAGACTATACCACAGCGTCAAAACACAGGGACAACACATACCACAGAGTCAACAAATAGTGACGGACTATACCACAGCGGCAACACGGAGTGACAGACTATACCACAGCGTCAACAAAAAGTATCAGACTATAACACATCGGCAACACACAGTGACAGACTCTACCACAGCGGCAACACACAGAGACAGACTATAGCACAGCGGCAACACACAGTGAAAGACTATACCACAGCGTCAAAACCCAGGGACAACATATACCACAGCGGCAACACATAGTGACAGACTATACCCCGGGGGCAACAAAAAGTATCAGACTATACCACAGCAACAACACACAGTGACAGACTATGCCACACCGGCAACACACAGTGACAGACAATACCACAGCGGCAACACACACGGACATACTATACCACAGCGGCTACACACAGGGACAGACTATATCCTAGCCGCATCACACAGGGACATCAGATACCACAGCGTCAACACATAGGGAAAATAAACCACAGCGTCAACACACAGGGACAACATATACAACAGGGGCAACACACAGTGACAGACTCTACCACAGCGGCAACACACAAGGACATACTATACCACAGTGGCACCCCACAGGGACAACATATACCACCGAGTCAACAAATAGTGACAGACTATACCACAGCAGCAACACACAGTGACAGACTAAACCACAGCGGCAACACACAGTAACAGACTATACCACAGCGGCATCAAAAAGTATCAGACTATACCACAGCGGCAATACACGGTGACAGACTATACCACAGCGGCTACACACAGGGACAGACTATATCCTAGCCGCATCACACAGGGACATCAGATACCACAGCGTCAACACATAGTGACAGACTATACCCCGGGGGCAACAAAAAGTATCAGACTATAACACATCGGCAACACACAGTGACAACATATACAACAGGGTCAACACACAGAGACAGACTATAGCACCGCGGCAACACACAGTGACAGAGTATACCACAGCGGCAACACACTGTGACAGACTATACCACAGCTGCCACACACAGTGACAGACTATACCCCAGCGGCAACACACAGTGACAACATATCCCACAGCGTCAACACATAGTGACATACTATACCACAGCGGCTACACACAGTGACAGACTATACTACAGCGGCAACACACAGTGACAGCCCATACCACAGCGGCAACACACAAGGACATACTATACCACAGTGGCACCCCACAGGGACAACATATACCACCGAGTCAACAAATAGTGACAGACTATACCACAGCGACAACACACAGGGACAGACTATACCACAGCGGCTACACACAGTGACAGACTATACCGCAGCGACAACACACAGTGACAGACTATGCCACACCGGCAACACACAGTGACAGACAATACCACAGCGGCAACACACAGTGACAGACTATACCACAACGTCAACATACAGGGACATACTATACCACAGCGGCAACACACAGGGACATACTATACCACAGCGGCAACACACAGGGACACATATCCACAGCTTCAACAGACAATGTTAATTGAAAAAGGGCGTATGTAGTTCTAGAATAGGTAAACAACTTTCACTTGTATGTGCTTTATGTACATGCTACATGCTATATCTTTCGTGCAGGTGAGGCCAGTGCAGGTTCAGGGAACGAATAGACCTGATGTACTTCATGTAATGTCATTGTACGAGGCGACTAATAAGGAACGTCCTGCTGATTCGACGGTTTTCTTCTGTGTCTTCTGTTGCTAAGGGAACATTCAAGTAACCATGACTGATCTGTAGCCTCTATTTCAACATTTAGATTTTTTTTTAATTTCCTGTATGAACTGTTCCTTCTTTCCTTTCAGTTGTTTGTCCCTAGGTCTTATATACTACGTGAAGGGGGATAATTCAACCCCAAACAAACAAACAAACAAACCCTATAGGTGAACAGGGAATTGTTGTATTTCGATCACTTGTGACGCGCGTCTAATACTCATCTTTTTACCCGTACATGTGTTAATAGCGTCCGGCATTGCTGTTTACATATGCTCGCTGATATATTTACAACCATAGGTAAAACACTGGCACCCGATATCATCAATTAACACGAGGGCTCCGCAAATATTGACTTAGATCACCGGCTTAATATCTATTTAACTTACATTGAAATAACCACTTAATCAAACAAAGGATCACGGGCAGGTACATATTAGGCCGAGTCACCATTAGTTCACTGCTTTCAAACAGTTATCCCAAACATAATTGGTATATTCTCCAATCAACGTCCATTAATTGATAGCAACAGGTTGTTGAAGAGTGTGTTCGTTAGGGACGTTTGATTAATTTCATCATTATAATCTAAGTATGTAGACAAATCAGTGTATAGAAACCTTGAAGAGTTAAGATTGTATGTATGCATGTAGTAAATTTTCTCGAGGCCAACACACGGCTGACAGCTAGGCAACAAAATCGGGGCTAAAATGGGAATGTAGAAAATTTTAAGATTTACTTTTACATATATTTTGAAGACAGAATATGCATTATAAACGTAATTATTTTTCAGAATAAGGTAGATAAGTAGAATAGTTTATATATATAGTCAATACTAACTCTCTCGGAGAAGGACATTTAGTCCATACTAACTCTCCCGGAGAAGGACATTTAGTCCATACTAACTCCCTCGGAGATGGATATTAGTCCTAACCCCCTATCTAAAGAAAAAGTCTATACTAACTCTCTATCAGAAGGACATTTTATTCGCAGTGAACAAATTTCAGGCATTTTTGAAGAATGTGAAAACAATAAAAGTAAATCCTCCGCGATATCTATGGAAATGTTCCTGTACCACAGGGAGACACCTCTGTATCGCATGAAAAATCGTCAGTGGGCATGTTTGTCTTACAAATATACCGTGGTAAGTCGAACCCAACCACGATATATTAGCTCCATACCAATTACTGTGCATATTAAATGATTCTTAAACAGGTAAATAGTTAACGGTTTCCTGTTTATTATTGGTGATGTGTACCTAGCGACAAACATATATATACGAAGTTCAACGGAAGTTTGTATTTGTCGTCATCGAAACTATTTAAACTATACATTACAAAATCATATTTGTTATTTGCACAAGATAATAGGCATTACAAAAGAAAATAACAACTCACAACTACTAAAGAAAGTAAGACATAGGTTGTCAGATCGTGGGGCTCATTGTGTACTCAATCGACCATAGCTTCTGGACTACAGTTTCGCAATTTCAAACAATCAAGGCCCAAAAATAGATCTCAGACTAAAATTATATCAGGTCATTGTGGTTGCAAAGGTGAGAAACCTGATCGGCAGGTGGCATCATGACGTGTTCATTTACCATTATGATCCACTAAGGATCCTGTCCCACTACACTGAGGTTATTCGTATATAATATAGTAATCTCCCTTTAACTTCCTTCCAGATTATACTGAAGCACAGCTGGGCCATAGCACTTCCGTTAAGCAGGTATCTCAACTGGTAAATAGTGTTAGCAAAGCAATATGAAGTCCAATTCTTTTCCCCAGAAAAGATTTATCGAAGCTATGGTCACTTAGTAACTGTTTTTGGCAATGGCACAGGGACCCTTAAGACACGCCTGGTAGTGTATATCTGTTGGATTTTGAGGAAACTGAAACTTGGTATTATAATAGCAGAGGAAACAGTTCTTATTATGTTGCATACTGTTACATATGTTACTTTTGACATTTCCTGCTACGACTTCCGGTCTTATTAAGGTAACATCTGCTCTTATAAAGCATTTGTCCCCCGATGGAAATGTCAAGAGCGTTCCGAACAAAATCTGAAATTGGGGACATCATATTGTTTCAGTTTTTAGACAATTGTTCACATACTTCGTCTGTCTACTGTGCTGTTAAAAGTGAAAATGTTGAACAATTATAATGAGAGGTCTTTTAATTCTTTGCTGTCGTCGAAATAATGAAAAAATGATTTAACTAAGAGTAAACATACTGAAAAGTTAAATAATAGGAGGTTATTCGGAGAAGACCGTACAGAAACGTTTTCTTTTCAGAGGATGCAGAAATCCAAACGAAGAGACAAAAACTGAGTCAGACTTTGGCCTGATCGAAACGTGTATCTTTGTTATGACGTTTTTTTAATGATTTTTAATGTGTAATAGATACATATAATAAATAAGAACTCATAAGCCTAAATCCGATATAAGCCCTCGGGTTTTTTGCCATACATGCTAATATCGGGGTTGTCGGGCTATGACAATCAAAACTGCCATAACATAACCTCTTTATGTTTATGTTTATGTTTATGCATTCAAATACTTTGATAAGCCTTTTGTGCGTCAGTTAAAGTCATAAATATACTTGTAAATGGTAAGTAAAAGTTGAAATATTAGAACTTAACAGCTCTGATAATGATCCTTTCCCATTTCAAATGTAAAGCTATGAAAAATGCAACTAAATAATTTTTGGTAACGTAAAGTTATGATTCTTTAACTGTGTGTGTTCGTGTCCAATCAATCTGTGATCCTCTCGTACGGAATTTATCTAATTGTGCGGTCTAGTGCTTGTAACGTAAGACGGCCATTGGTCCAAATGTTCCCAGATACAGCGTCACGCCTTTGTTATGTTCATCACCCGATATCATGCAGTTTATAAAGATGTTGACGCAGTCAGTCCGCCGTGTTTGAGTTAACTGAAACTGTATAGGAGATATAATAAAACCGGAGTATGTCTTTACTCTAGCAGCTCTCATACAACAATTATAATTAAATAATAATTAAATGCCTAACGTAATATATACATCTATATTCAGACAGCGAACACACGATAAAAACACATGTTTAAGTAAATGACGTCTTAATAAAAAAAAATACCTGTGAAGAAAATGCCAGTAATATGAAACCGATGTCTTCTGAGATATAAAATAAGCGGTTATAAAATAATAAAACCTCATTAAGAAGTGGATATTATTATGTTACCATTGAGCAAAGGAATGTTAATGATCGTTCAATCATCGTCGTCGGTATGTCGTATGATTTGGCGATCGAGGGATCAAAGTAATTTGCATCTCGAATGCATTCGTTATTTCTTGAGAAATTAGATCCTCTTTCAGGCGTTCAAGTTTCCGTCAATATTGTCGTTGTATAACTGAAGGTCACGTCCTGATGAAGGTATTGTAGTTATGGTCTATCAGATGGATGATTCAAAAGATACATATTTTTTTAATTGCTTGTTTTTTTTTATTATAACAACGGATGAAAACCATCTGATAAACTCTGTTTAGATCGGACGTATAATTGAAAATAAAAATCAATACAGTCTGGCTACACTAAGTACGTAGGTAACATTGCGGTATTGATTGACAATAAATAGGTAAGAGTAATCCGGTCTGTAGCTCTTTCACAGGCGAAATTCCATAACGAAAAACAGCCTATTAGTGAATATTGATTTTACCAAGTAAGCGTTTTATTCGAAAAATCTTCTTTTTTTTTTGGCAGCCAAAGTATTTAATGTAAACTTAGATGTGTCTGTTTCAGCGACGAGGTCTTCACTTTCATATTCCAGTGTGGTCATTGATATTTTAGCTCCGTCTCTACAACGGTGACATATATCGTATATTTACATTAAAGACACCAGCCCTCCATTTTATTTTCACACACAATACCTATACAATAAAAACAATCGATCGCTTGCTGGTACCTCCATGTGAATGACAGCGATACTTTTACAATTCCCTTTCATCAATGTAGGGGGATCAATTATTTTGTAAAAACGCAGGCTTTTAGCGTAACTTTAAGTCGAACGTCAACTACAAGTTTGTTAGTTGTTAGGTGTGTATTACACTTATATATTTATCTATTTTATTCGTGAAAGGGAAAATGTGTATTTAGGCTAAGGTGTGAGTTTTCTTGTATGGTCATAAAGAAATATTTAAGTTCTGGTGTAAGGTTTGTTTTTGTATAGATATAAGGAGATATTTAAGTTGTGACGACGAGTGATAGAGGCAGTGACGTGTGTTTATGTTGTGGATAAGTTTAAATGTTCCTATAATGAAAGTGTCTTACTTCAAATGTCACGAGCTATTGACAATTTATATTGATAAGTGTGTTTTTAATGTCTAAATGAAGTAGGGGTGTATTAATTACCCTAACACATAGGCAGGATTGACGATAACACGTACAGCTGTTTCCAGGTTGTTTTGGCGATACTGGCATTCAGCGTTGTCAGAAATCCTCTTCTTAGATTGAATTATTGATTGAGTGTATCGAGTGATATATCTTAAACCTAGACCGGTCACGATTTTTTACCGAAGGAAATCAAATCTTTTTTTTAATGGCAAAGCATCGAAATCACTTACCTGAAACATCTCACGTATTGTTTAAGGTAGCATTGTGATATCTCTAATTTTCGTGGGATCTTTAATCGTGTTGATTTCGTGGGAAATCCGTATTCACAAATTCAGAGGTCCACGAAGTAATTACAAGTTTGATATAATATGAAGCAGTTCTTCGTTTGAGTCGGTACTCGTATTCCATGATTTCATGTACCCATGAACAAGTATATTTTGTTTTATGTCATACACGGTTTTATTATTAAGGAAGCTTTTGTAGCCGACCTACTGATACATGTATCACATCATTTTCTAGATTTCTTACACTTAAAAACTATTGTGAACAGAGATATACAAAACACACAATTGACAAAACACTTTTGTTTACATTAAGTGTTTGGTGGATTGTTCCGGCGTGTTGTTGTTATTGAAATTATCAATTATCTCCTTAAAGCGTGAATTGGTTCACGTCAAGGTCAATCTAATATTATTGATGTGATGGTCAGTGAATCGTTAAATGTCCGAGCGAACTTTGCCGAACTTTGCCATGACGTAATGTCCCGTTACTCCCCATATATTATAAGGCTTCTAACTTACATTACCGCCGAACTCTGTTATTTTGATTTTATGATTTTGATCACTTAATCGTTACCTGTTATTTTTCATTTAAACAGGTCGTGTGATAAGTTTGTTTACAAGATTTATTCGATGCCAAACGGAACACCTTCTAAACGGATTAGAGAATTAACGGAACACGAAAGTCCAACACTTGACATACGTAGAATTATATTAACAAGGTCGAAAGTATATAAAGGTTGCATAATAAACACGACTTAATCTACTGTTTACCATTCACGAGGATTAGCATATCCAATGGCTGTGCATTCCATATGCCTTGGATTGGTTTTTCAAGATACTTATTTATATAAATCCTACTTAAAGGTAGATTTTTAGCGCGGTTGACCGGATGAGTTGTTGTCCTGCTGACATTAGAGAATCGAGCCTGGAACAGTTATACATAACACATAATCCTTGCACAAGAAAAAGGTTTTTGTGATTACGTTTGCCCTTCTGTATTTTTCCATATGCTGACCCAACACCACTCCTGTAGAAATGTTTTATAAAGCCAATGAATAACAAATCAAAGATCATGACTCGGAAAAATGTGTTTATGAATAATTACAATCTCCTCATGTCCCGGCTAAAGCATGCTATCAATGAATGCATTCGGACCCAGATAGCGTTTGATGATCCCCTGATACATTGCTTATGATAAGATAGGGGTATGTATTTTCTTTGTAGTGTTTTGTTATATTAAAGATAATGATTTTCATTGGGGCCATGTTTTTTCATACAAATTTCATGCATACATACCTCCTCAGTATCAACGCATTTTACTTGGCATACCTATACACATATTGAAACATCATTGAAGTCTTCCTTAAGGTACTTAAAATGGATGTATGCTCGTGTATTTATAATATCTTTGACGAAAAAAATATTTGCGTGTAGACGAACTATAATCTTAATAGAGTGTAATACTAGCATTTGGCTCATTGTAGTACCTTTATTTTGAATATCAAAAACGTGATGCTACTTTATGATACCATTTATGCACTTGGTCATTTATGCAACCATCTACTAAATGCCTTTGACCACTATACCCTTTCATAATAATGCAACTACAACATAACATCAATACTACTTTATTTTGGTGGTTTTATTTATAGTTAAACCTCCGTAACTTGTAATCAGCTGCTGTCAATGTAAAATGCACAATGACAACCACCTTCACATACCAACAAAGCTACCGAACCGATACCTCTTTGTTCCTATTTTGTTTACCTCATATTCATAGCTGGTATTCACTTGACCATTTCATAATGTCCGTGACCGGTAATCAATGAGAGATTCTATCCAGAGGTCAGATTCGATATGTGGGTAACTGGCTTGTAATAAGTTTACTTACACTTGACGTTCAAGTAATTGCCTGTAGTTTATCTGATCGCTATGGTCATATCACAGGGGGTAGAAGGGGATAACTAGCAATTAATAGATAACAGATCGTTGAAGCAAACGTGAAAACAATGGACTATATTGGTCCATTGTTTTCACGACAATGTACAGAAAATGTATAGAAAATATGTTAACGTCATTTGGAACAAATAGAATAATAACCTACGATGATGTCTCCAATAAGGAAAAACAGTCTTTACCTCATCACTATTATTAACACAGATTTACGTACACAATAAATTATTCAATCTCCACATTTCTGAAAAAAGCCTATTCCATCATGGGGGTGATCAGAAGAACAATGGAGTATATGGATCTAACTACCTTTACAGCGCTATACAAAGGTCTGATGAGACCACATCTAGAGTATGCTAACCAGGTCTGGAGTCCACATCTGATCAATCACGTAGAATCGATAGAAAACGTACAAAGGAAAGCAACTAAGCTAATACCAGGAATGGCTCATCTGTCTTACCCAGAAAGACTGCAACATCTGAAACTGCCAACTTTGGCTTATAGAAGAGCCAGGGAAGACACGATAAAGCTTTACACAATCATGACAGGGAAATATGATCCTGATGTGTCTACATTCATTTCACCTCTCAGTAGTACCATCACCACGAGGGGACATAAACTGAAATTATAAAACAGAGAACGCGCCTTAACATCAGGAAATATTCCTTCCTCCACCGAACTGTGGACACATGGAACAGTCTACCAACAGAGGTTGTAGTGTCACAAACTGTGCGAGCATTTGATTCCTGCCTTGATCACCATTGGAAGAACCAACCACTTCCCTTTAACCACAGAGAACCTATATTGAGGCCACTATAATTCAATTTTACAAGAACCTAACACTCATAGAACATACATACGACGTAGTGTATCTTCATTATATAACAACCACTTAATTGGATATACCTGAAACATAATACAATGTACAGATAATTGTTAATTTATGAACTTATAATTACAGAGCTGTGACATTATCAGCAATGGACTTTCAAAAAATAATCATAAATCATGTTATCACCAATACTATCAACCAACCTTTATTTATATAATAGAGCTGACAACAGCGGAAATGTTAACATTCCTATAGTCACAATAAAATATGTATCTGTGTATCTGTGCACACTAGTTTTCTGAATTAAATATACCAAAGCAAAAATATCCAAGGTCAAAGAAATACCGCTTCAATACTTAAGAAAAAAGTAGCATAGCGACAATACATAATGACAAAATATGCAACGGCATCAGAACTCAAGGAAAAAACTAGCACATTGTCACCGCATACGGTCAACAAGTAGATATAAAATGTATAATAACAAAGATTACCACTCAATGACAAAATATGCCACGATGTCAATAAGCAGGACCAAACACACCATAAAGATGTTTGCTTGGCGTCAATAATCAAGGAGAAAATATGTTTGTGTGACAACATACAAGACCAAGATAGAAACTCATAGTCGATACTGGAATCTAACAGAGTCGATGAGATAACACAATCACAGGAACTGAAGATATAACAAAACAACGTTTATGATATTTGATTTCAAGTAGAGTAAACGTTTCACTGTATACAATGTATAACACCCCTCGTGATATGTAATACTGTGAGATCAGAAAGTTTCGTGGGACACAAATTTCGTGGTTTCACAAACAAAAAAACACCATTTCGTGGGCACATGAATTCATGGATTAAAAGTGATTAAAAGTACTCACTCGTACAGAGAATGGCTTTATGTCAAACCTGTAATTGCTTCGTAGACCTATGAATTCGTGGATGAAGAGTAACCACGAAAACAACGAAATTAAAAATCCCATGAAAAATTATGATTTTACAGAATGAGTAATATATATACATTATACAGACAGTAAACAATGGAAACATTGGAACGAAATGAATAACAGGAACGTGGCTTTTGTCCACCGGGTCATTGCATTATATTAATATGGATCATATATGTACGATATACAGTTTCTTGTCTTAGGTTTACACTGATAATATGAACACTCATAATCTGTGTACACCACACATACCTTTATTACACTCTCACTTCACTCTCCTCTGTACATCAACATTATTTTAACTAGTCATAGTATTCTCTAAGATTATATTAGTTTCTCTTTTATGCATCATTAGTTGAGAATGACCTGGCGTAACGGACTGTTGATTAAGAGAAAATCGACCATACTTGTCTTTTGACTAAGGCAAGGGATACTTAGTGCAAACATTTTGTTAATCATCATATGAACTTGTCCAATATAAATTTGTTTGCACAGATAAATTTTGTTAAGTAGAAAACAAAACAAGATTTGTTTAAGAAGTTAAATTGTTCAAGTCCTGACAAGTGTTAACGAAATACATTTTTCTTTGTCATCCTGATATATCGTAATACTCTACTTAACAAAGTAAATGCTACTTTAAATGTTTCGTTAAGTCAATACAGGGCTAACCTCATACAGCACTAGACACAACAATATATCCGGACCTAAGTTTTCTACAATATCCTTGTTTACATGTGACACAACCGACATTTCATATACAGGCTAATATACAGTACATCAATGTCAAAGGAATCACTAATGTCTCCGTGTTTGCTCATTAATTCCTGATTTAGGGTAGTTACGACATAAACAGAGTCTATTGGAATGATAAAGTGTAACGTCTGGTGCACGTTGTCAATAAACATAAGCAAAAACCCAAACAGGCCGGCCGTACATCTTTATTATATGTTATTATTTATATATTAATAAGAGGTAATTATTTTCTCTAGTTTTACTGCAATTTTAAGATGACAGAAAATGAATATATGTTATAAAGCACAATGTGAAAATATGTGCTTTAGCATACATTCTACTGTAAATAATGTATTTAAATTGCAAATAACAAACGGAACGAACATAATGTTAGACTTATATTGAAAACATACATGTACATACAGTAAGCAACACCCATTCATCAGTACACGGTAGTTAGACACTCCAGCCGTATACCTTAATTAGACTTGATATATTCACGTCACCCGGCACGGTAAGTGTGGGGTGACAGGTGTAGACAGGTGTATTCAAAGGAATATTGTAGATGATGGACAGAAAAATAATTAACGTCATCTGATAAAGTAGTTAATGGTTGTTATTAATTTTCGTGTGTATCGTACATTATGGCGCATTATGGAAAGGTAATGAGGCAGCTTATTGTCTAATAATATGTATGTGATATTTTTATTTCATTCTATTGAAGCACTCTATAAATCATTTTATTTTTGTGTGTTCTATATTTCGAGAGCTAAGGTTTGCTTTGCATTTGAGAATAACCCTTTTCAATATTAACCTATTTACCTTTAGAATAAACAATTGCAATTAATACTTGCAAACGTTTTTAAATGCTAAAAGTAATCCCACGTGCAAGTTAAGCAATGTTCGAATAAGGGATATGTTTTGCGTCACTAATTTGGTTGTTTTCTAATGTTGTTTCTAAGTGCGAACTTGAACTGTGTCCATCAAAGTCATCTGAAAGGAAATTTTCTTCTCATGCATATCTGGAACCGTGTGTGGTGAGTTGTAAGATCCTAATAAAAGTGGTGTTATTAGCCTATATGACTTTAGATAGACCCACGAAAACCCAGATGTAGCTTAGGTTTATGGCAACTCTTCCCCATAGTTGCTTTGAAGAAATACATCATATTTAATTTCACAAAATCGTTTGTATGCTATACACATGCCCAGTTATGTATGGGGGATTATTTTTATGGCAACTCTTCCCCATAGTTGCTTTGAAGAAATACATCATATTTAATTTCACAAAATCGTTTGTACGCTATACACATGCCCAGTTATGTATGGGGATTATTTTTAACATATCTTATTACCCTTTTTATTTTAATAATAAGCATATCATTTGCAATGAGCCTTCGTTAAAAAATACTTTTGCAATAGGCTCTTTATGTGATATCACTCGGATTGATGCAAAAGTTATAAACCTACCGGTATGAGTACTCTGAAGGATACTTGTTGACAAGTGTTGAAAGTTGATCTTTCGAAATATCAGCATTTGCAAAGTATGTTATCTTCTTTAGTCACTTGAACGTGCCCATAACTAAAGATTGGAAATAGTTTTGTTCTTCTCTCAGTGATAACGATCTACTGATATTACTTTCAGATAAATTTCAAATATAACTTAAAACGTTTTGTTGGATAGGATATTATCAAATTACACATCCCCTACACGGAAACATTTTATAAACCAACATTGTTCGTATTCTGATTTTGTCTTACTTTAATTTGGCTGCGTTCTTCCTACATTAAGTGTGCTGTATGCATATGACAGAACGGTTAAACTTCCCGCCGATATATATTTTTATGATGTGGTCATCATTTATGAGATTCTGTTGTTTTAGATGACAATGAAATTGACTTACTACTTACACAATTAAAAGCATACTAACCATGAATTTTGACCAAACATCAAACCATACAAGTTCTGCGCAGTATACAAAATTAGTCATTTTATTAATTTTGTCATGTTATGTATATAATTAAATCAAACCTTGGTGTCATGTGTTTCTTGTTTCAGTCTGTACCTCATCGACACTGGTGACCGTCCAAGGTTGTGATACCTTGTTGACACAATGGCAAACACATTTTTAACGAGAGACCTTATCCATTTATGAGTTCATGTCATATTAAAATGGTAATCATGTTCAGATGTGTACTTACACGAAACCTTGACGAGTTGTCAGATTAAGGACGAATTTGCATTATGACTTTGATGATGTTTAAATATTTACTAATGTTAATATTAAATCAGATTGTATGTCATGAATAATGACCACGTCACAAAAACGCATCACAGGGAATCTATACGTAATATTCATATGACTTAAGTAACTCTGTACCTCCGCCTAAACCTGTAACGAAGTGTTTGAACCTGTTTTTCCGGCATGACAATATTTTTGATAAATCATTTCTGAAAAGAAAACCATACCATGCGGTATCTTTATGAGAAATAATAAAGATGTAATGTTCCAATGTTCTGATTGGAGAAGTACAGAGGGACTAGACCGAGATTTGTACATTCGACTTCAGATTGTTATACTATCGCTCTAATCAATCTAGCTACCTGGTCTAGGGAAGTGTCCTGATCAAACTGTGCTATAGTTTTATCTAAACGGAAGTTAAAGACATGTGACTGTATTATCGGAAAAAAATCAAAATGCGGTCGGACAGGGTTATTCAGAAGGGAAAATACCACAGCTCTAAATACGTAGACAAAACAAAGCGAAACAAAGACAAAACCAAGCGTAAACAGACAAAACACAGCATTAACAAACAAAGACAAAACCAAACGAAATAAAGACAGAACACAGCATTAACAAACAAAGACAAAACCAAACGAAATAAAGACAAAACACAGCATTAACAAACAGAGACAAAACACAGCATTAACACACAAAGGCAAAACAAAACTAAATAAGGACAAAACACAGCATTAACAAACAAAGACAAAACCAAACGAAATAAAGACAGAACACAGCATTAACAAACAAAGACAAAACCAAGTGAAATGAAAACAAAATACAGCATTAAAAAACAAAAACAAAACCAAGCGAAATAAAGACAAAACACTGCATTAACAAACAAAGACAAAACCAATCGAAATAAAGATAAATCAAAGCATCAAAAAACAAAGACAAAATCAAGCGAAATAAAGACAAAACACAGCATTAACAAACAATGACAAAAACAAACGAAATGAAGACAAAACAGAGCTTTAACAAACAAAGACAAAACAGAGCGAATTAAAGACAAAACACAGCTTTAACAAACAAAGACAAAACCATTCGATTTAAGTCAAAAACATAGCATTTAACAAACAAAGACAAAACCAAGCGAACTAAAGACAAAACACATCATTAACAAACAAAGACAAAATCAAGCGAATTAAAGACAAAAACACAGCATTAACAAACAAAGACACAACCATTCGGTTTAAGACAAAAACACAGCATTAACAAACAAAGACAAAACCAAGCGAAATAACGATAAAACAAAACATTAACAAATAAAGACAAAACCAATTGAAATAAAGACAAAACACAGCATTAACAAACAAAGACAAAACCAAGCGAAATAAAGACAAGACACAGCATTAACAAACAAAGACAAAACAAAACGAAATAAAGACAAAACACAGCGTTAACATAGATAAAATAACCACATTAGCAAAGACAGGACTGGTGTGTCTTGATCCATTGCTAAATGAGATCATACCGTAGTTTCAAATGTATCACTGTACATGACTGTAGTATAGGTGTTTTTTATGTTAACTTTTTTAATATTTCAAGATTTAATCTTGCTTCTGACGATTTCGTTGACTTCGTTTTAGAACGATAAACGTAACACACACACACACCCTTACACACAAACACACATATACAGGTGATTCAACCTTCAAATGTGGTTATATAGTATGCCACAAAATGAATTACACATCATCTAACAGCTGTTTCGTCCGTGTATGGACTCATCGGTGATGCTGCTCCCTCCCGCCTCCACCCGCTAGTAAAAGTAATCGAAGATGTCTAAAAAGAGAGAAAAAAATCTACTCCTGTTGCCATTGTCTCAAGACCAACTCAATTCATCCCATGAAATTCACCAAAGCAATGTTTAATTCTTAAACGGTATTTAACGTGTTTGTTTGTACCTAGAGCCCGTGTTTGTATATATACAGAGAATGTAAAATTAGGCACTAGATATACTGGAGTATGTGGATGTCTTTGTTTAAATATAGCTCGTTTTTTCATTTTCGTTGTCATGGGCCATGTCGAAATTAAATTATTCTTAATATAAAAGAAATATATTACAAAAATGATCGGTATAAGTATGTATTTAAATAATTCAGTATTGTTTATGTCAATCAAAACATTAAAACATTTTACTGTTACTACGAATTCGAACTAACGTTATAAAAAGGTTTGAAATTAGAAGTAAGATAAACGCATATGCAATGCTAATCTGGTCAGTGTGGTCACGAGCAAATGAAACAGACAAGATTTGGAAGTTTCACTGATCGATACGGACCTGCTTATTGATTACACTTCCGACATATCGATATGGACATGCACGCTGTATTCCTCTATACCTTACTATCTTTGTCCCGTGTGAAACTCTCATGAAATTGTACAATTGACAAACAATATAATCACGTTGTAAGAGAAACAGAGATAGCGACACGGAGGGAAGTCCACAGGTTTACTACAGATACTGTTTATGATGTCCGGTAGTATGTTTAAAGGTGGCCATTCACCACTGGACGACATCTACAAATGTATTAACACATCTGTGTGAATTGTTAGAACAGAATTGAATAGGTGGTTTTAGCAGAACAGACCACTATTCGAATATCCCATATATATACTATTCTATTTCTACGGGGGCGTATGTGTGCCATTTCGTTGTTTCCAACCTGAAAAACGTGATTTTATCATTTAAATGATCTCGTGTGTTTGTCATTTCGTCAGGAAAATACAAGAAATCACAAGCGGAAAAACGACGAACACTAATCACGGAGATACGGTTACCTTCCTGGTGGGGCAATACTATCGTCCATTCGTTGTTTCGTCTTTCCGCCCCATGAAGAAAAGAATAAACAAATGTTTTTTTCGCTACGATAATTCTGACATAAAGTATAGGTCGGAACTTAACGTGCAATGTTTTAACAATTTTGTGTGATATTTGTTGTCTAGTCCTTTTTTGGTATGTAAAGACGAACTAAAACAAGAGGCCCATGGGCCTTAACGGTCACCTGATATATTTATACAGAGAGTTGATTTTGTTTTTAACATGAACAGAAATATTATTCAAAGTGACAAAAAACAATAAAACCACCTTATTCAATATCTAGCATACAGATTTCAGACTAAAAAAGATTTGAAACTAGCACCTCTGATTCTTAACAAGGAAAATGAAGAAATTTTAGCACACTGACTCCTTTGAGCCCCACCCTACAGCCCTTGGGGGTAGGGCTGGCTCAAAATTTTCAAAGTATCAAACTGTCAATTCAAGGTTATAATTCCAATCAAGTTATTAACATGTA
>NW_018406262.1:106790-117826 GCF_002113885.1 Mizuhopecten yessoensis | reverse complement strand
TTTTTGTTGACCTTTGTCCATGGAAGGTCCCTGCAAAATTTCATTGAAATTGGTTCAGGGGTTTTGGAGAAGAAGTCGAAAATGTAAATTGTTTACGGACGCACGACGGACGACGGACGACGACGGACAAAAGGCGATCGCAATAGGTCACTTGAGACTTTGTCTCAGGTGACCTAAAAACAATATATAAGGGAAAGGACGAACCAACGCAAATCAAAAGTTACCATACGTCGTCATTTTGAGACGAAACAACTAAACAAGAGCATTCCACCAATCACCTACCATATATTTCCTACACAATTCAGGACTGCCTGTTTCTCAGACATCCTTCTTTACTGGCCTTTAAGCATATCTATAGGTGTAATTAAACCATTAATTACGGCAATCGACAAAGGCCGCAGCTCTGCATGAAACCAGTCAATAAAACGTCAGGTTTACTTGTGAATGGTTGTCTCTCCGTCACAAATCACAGGTTTCTTAATTATACTGTATATTGGAAGTCAGACGGTGAAATTATACCTGTACACACATAAAGTAAAGAAACATAACTAAAAAACCTTTCAATTTTAAATTTGTGAACTTGTAATTTATTCGTGCTAATTGACTTAGCGATGAGAAAAGTGTAGTCCCTATTTTGGAGCTGGCACACGTATTTAACATAAGGTGTAATTGTACTTTATATATCCAGGCCGTGTTATTTTAATCAGCTTAAAAGCACGCTAACTAAACTATTGAATTTGTTCCTTACGATAAATAAATCTTATTTCATATTGTGTGTATATTTGAATGACATTGGATTCCGGTATTTACATACTTAGCTATGTATTTTAGGGAAAGAATGAAGATTAATTACCAGTAAAATGTGACTTGATCGCACAGCTTAACAAATCAACATTCTTTGTTTCGATGCACATTTCTTTTATTTCGATTGCGTGTTATGGGGGAATGAAACGATTGCTTGTACATCAAATCGTAATATGAGTTGAATGTAAACAACCTTGATCCAAAGACGTTGTGTATTTTTAAGTTTTGTTTTTGACTGGTACATGTATGTGATACATTTTTGATATATCAATTATCATTAATTATTTAAACAGCTAGTACGTTAACCTCTTTAAAATGAAAATGAGGACATGGAGTCCTTGAATAATAATAAATATTGTAGATGATATATGATGAGTTCCCATTGAATACCATATATATTTCACGAGTATGGCAGAATGCCGATAGTTTTTAAGAGTGCAGAGCACGAATGCATTCAGTCTAACAATTTAAATATATAAGGTGTTAAACGGAGAAATCGTATTTTTTTATTTACACTACATTTTTAAGGTATCGCTAAGGAAATAATGCTGCATTTAAAAAGTACGGGAATTAGAAGCGTAATATGTGACGCTGACGACAAGTGATCCTATCATATTGAAGAGATTACTCAACACAAATCTTTCGTTTGCGGCTATTATTTGGTAAGATTTCCAAAGATGGATCATTTGAATAGTTTAGTGGTCTACAGGTTTGTAGCAAAGGTTTACTAAAATAACAACTTATTCTACCGTCGCCTTATCTGGTTCCTCAGTGGTTGGAAGTAATGTCATTGGTCAGTATTAGAGGTGTAATATCTGCATTGTGAAGATATTACTTTGGTATATCTTCACTACAGTGAGGATTTGACTCTTTATCCTAAGGTAATTTTTGAAATTTCACAATTAAAATTAAAATTAAAATAAAAAATAAAAATTGTGATATTTATCACCCTGATAATTGACATCGACGATAAGTACAAAAAAATGTCATCGTCATAGATTTCGTCTAGTGTGCGTGTGCTACCACACACGACAAAAGACAAGCCTGGTTACATCTAAGTGGTAGAGCATTAACAATATAAGGTATTCATATAACCATTTTTTCCCAATTTCATGATAGGTTGATCCATTTAGAACATCTTAAGTAGATTTTTTTTTTTAATTTAACCAGCACAATAAATCTTTTAAATCTGGTAGTCTTGTACAATTGGGTTATAAATGGGCCGGGCTCTCCTTAATGTAATCCTCTCCTCGGGAAATAAATGTAACTTCGTGTGCTGTTAATATCAACAGCCGTACGCAGATAAAAGATCTACAAGTACTTCTAGTGTCACTTTCTACAGATATAGGACTAAAGTAATAAAGGACAAACTAGGTAAAAAATGTGTCAAAGTGTCAAATAGGAACTTAACAATGCCATAACTAGACAACTATAAGAGAACAAGAGGAAGACTTTTTTTAAACTGACGCCATTATCAAAAAGATTGACAAATGAAATAACGCCCAGAATGTTAATCACTTGTGGGCAACCTAACAGTTTTAACAACTACTGGTAGGTTTATTGAATATATCGAGAATGAGAAAACCTATAGTGTATGTGGGAGAAACACTGTTCCCCACAGGTATTGATTGTCAATGTCAGTACTCCTATTCGAGTACTTTCTTATTAAGACTGGCAACAATTGTATTGGGTAGGCATTGTAGCGGTGTTAGTTTAACTGTTTACACGCTAAATTAGTTGTGTGTGTGCTTGATTTAGTAATTGACGCAGGAAACCAAAACTGTCAGTATACTGCCTACACGTCGCTTTGTCGACAGTACTTTAACGTCCTCAGTCCGTCCAACAAAGAGACTGACAATTGGTTTGTTAATGTATTATTTATTTTCCTTGTTTATAAGACACTAACTTAAAAGAAATATGATAGCTGGCTGCTACGATTCGTTCATTATGTGTCATACATACTTTATGGGGTTAGAAAAAAATGCATAAATAATCATAATACAATGTAAATTTATGAGATAATAACTGTATTAAAAATGTTATTAATCTCATAACATGGTAAAAGAACTTTCACTTGATGCATGAATATTAAAACATAAATAGAATAAAATTGTACGAAATAAATACATATACATACATGTTGAGCACTATCGAGTGTACAAGACTTACATAACGGCGTATTTAAGGAACAATTTGACAGTATATCTTGTTTGGAATTGTTCTGACAGTTTAACTTTGTTTACATCCAAATTAGATTTATCATGCTTTACACAGCGTCGCATTGTTTGTATACATTTATCTCAGTACATCCCTCTCTCTGAAATATTTGTACACACCAACACACATGTCACCTTTTGACCCTACTCTCCGACGCTGGCCGATTAGGTAATATTCTGGCATTCACTCTCGTGCCAGAAGTCAAAGGTCTAGAAGTGTTCGAGGCGGGACGAGCGCTCTGTACTCGACCTTTCTTTTTCTTACCATCTGACTTAGAAGGTAGTTTGTAAAAACTGGGATGTGTCATGTTCATGGCAATTGCTCTTTTACTCCACATAACGTTCTTACACTGCATTGAACCGTCCTCCTGGGCCACTGGCACCATGCCATACCTCTCATAAAGGTCCTGTCGTGCCCTATCTAGGTCCGTCATACAAGTCAAATGATGACGTACCATCGTCCATTTAAGTTTTGATTCTTTTGTATTTTCGGCAAGAGCAGTTTCTTTAACATCTCTACGTAACAGTTTCCAACCTCGTTTAGCTCCTTTTAATTCTGACCTCATATTTTCCATGTCCTTTGCTTTGGCTGCTTCCTGTGTCTGTTCATCCTCTTCCTCCTCCTCCTCAGCTTCCTCATCCGCTTTTTTGGCGGCGTTATTAAACAACCTGGATGCCATACCGGACACATTCGTTAATCGGCTGATTTTTTCTTTAAGTAAGGTATAACTCTTTGCCCGTCCATATTCCGTATTACCGAACATATCCGTCATCACATCCTTGAAGTCCTCACTTCCCTTAAAGTTCGGTCTGGGTTTAAGTGTCATAGTGTCCGTCTGATCGTTAATTTTAATAATGGAGTCCTCGAACGTGGACCAGAACGGCTGTGGAGGAGGTTCCGGAGAACCTGCCTCCGAATCGAAATCTGAATCTTGAAACTCGCTGTCTGAATGATCTAGACTTCGCCCCGTGTCTCCCATATTGCTCTTTGGAGTCATGCTTCTTCTACTGAACAAGTTTGTGGTCTTTTTCAGTTTTTTAGAATGTAACTGTTTCGACGACTGTGATGAGGATAAAGCGTCACGATCACTAGAAGAGTCGTTTAACACTTTGGCATTAGAAGACTTTAGTCGAGAGAGTATACTGTTTTCTTTCGGCATAGATTTCTTACTATTGTCATTTGGAACGGAGAGACCTGCCTTGAAATTATCCAATAAGGAATTTGATAGAGAAGGTGACTTCTGCGTTTCCGCAGAAATCACAGCCGACCTAGTACGTGTTGACTGTTCTCTGGTATCGCTGTTGCCGTTTACTTCCTTAGCTTGCTTGAGTCTCGATAACAGCCCCAACATAGGAGGTGGGGAGGAACTATCCTGAGAGGACCCCTCCTTCATAAAGTTATTTAGCAGCATGGGGTTCTTCATGGTTTCCTCTGTAGCGTTGCTACTTTTTGCCAGTAAATGAGCCACTCCGGGCATCGCGGTTATTAAGTACCATAGGCAGACATATGCCTGTGTATCGAACTCCACTTAAAACCCCTTTGACGTCACCTCATAACAACGATCCATTCGAATTCAATACTTCTTATTGCCATGAACGGGTTTTTTTCACTCAATAGAAAGTCCACTTCATCGATGGGATCAAAAACAGTTTGCAATCACTAACTATTCTTGAATGCCACTGTTTCAATGAGTGTTACCATTCCAGTTACGCCGAACTGTGTACACTTATAACTTGTAGCGCTCGATAGAACTGTAACCGACCGTCAATATTGACTTAGTGAAAATCGCTGTTGTGTGTTCATGCCGGAACCATTTATACATCCGTTCCTAAGGAGTACTGTATCACATTACTGAATGGGGGAGGTAGTCTGTCCTACAGCCTTCGTTTACCGTCCGTATAGGTGTAGTGAGACTCGCACTGTGAATGTTGTAGGACTAACATGGGCCTTTAATAGCCAGCACTATTTAAGTTTACTACGCGTGTGTATCAGTACAATACAACAACCATGTGTATGACAAGCTTTGTAAACGCTACAGGTACCAGGCCTTAATACCCGCTCAATGCTATATTTTCTTTCGTTTTTATCTTTAGGCAAAGTAATCTGTCTTAATTTCGGATCCAATGGGAATATTTTCTCACGCATGAATGAGCAAGATCACTTAAATATTTGTAAAAGCTGCCACCAATCAATTGTTACAGGCCGGTATTGAATGATCGGGACGCTATAGTACCCATTAGGACTACTATGGGGTCACGCGACTGTTGACCGGAACGGATTGTATACAGAAACGTTCTGTCAGAAGATGCAACGTTAACAATAATCCAGCCTCATACGACAATGTCACAGTCATCTTTTTTCTGCATACAGCAACGTGCCATTCATCGTTTTGCGTCAAAATTACCATTTCATGCGTTTAATTATTCATCACAGTTTAAAATATAATGAGTAATGCAAATAGGAAATAAAGTTTGTTTTATTCAAGTACAAAAAAGTAAAAACATATCTTACCTATCATTTGTTAATGCGTTCAGTCTCATTATTCTCTATATTTATGTTCTTTCCTTTCACTATGGTTATTAGCGAAATAGGTATCGTTAGTATTGATAGCAAGGTATTTGTATGTATAATTAGATTTTGAACGTGCTTTAGGCTTTGTTGAAGGTTTGTTAAGGTTAATTGTCACTTGATTATATTATAAACATATTGTTCTTTAGCAAAAGTTGCAATGGGAAAGGGAAAACGATATACACATACAAACTGTGTTATTACCTCGTCATTTCAAAGTTAATTTCTGTCATACCAGCTTATAAGATACGGCCCATGACCGTGAACAATGCTCTTTTCATACCAAGGCGACATCGCGATACCTGTAAAATGAAATATTCACATTTGACAAATTAGATCATGTTCATAACATATCAACGTGTAATAAGCAATATCAATCTCAACTTTAATTTTGTTTCCTTTCCTCACTTTACCTACGTGAAAGAACTAATTTCGAGATACCATAAAGAAAGAAATATGCCTTAACTCAATGACCGTAGTCACTGGTTTTGAAATGTTATATCACCCGCGATGTCTAGAGGTCGTGGAGAAAAAATACATTGTTCCTACATTTAGACATGAGTGATCTATGTTTTCTATTCTCTCTAACCTCAAATTGTCTTTTGTTTTCTCCCTAGACACCTTAAGGTAACGGATTGACATATATTGTGTCTACATGACATGATATTGTGTCCATGGTGTGACTTTGCAGTGGCCGAGGCGAATACATTAACGAAACGAACTTTGCTAACGTAACACAACGAAGACAAAATGACGAAACGTCTGCAACATGATATTCGCAGAGAGGCAGTGGACTCAATAGACTACGATATGTGATCCTGTATTACAGGTTCAACTAGAACAATAGAGCTGGCACACGACAGCTGTGCATACTCAACCCATCTGTGACGAATAGGTCATTGTTTTTGCCAGATCTACTCGTTGACTTAAGTCAGTATATAACACTCATCTCATTTATAACTTATCGCGGTTTCAGTTTTTTAAATGCACTTGAAACGCATTCCGTAAAATCCACTTCTGAACCATTTCGTTGTTTGCATGTAGCATCCAATATGGTTTAGGTAGGTAGTTCTCGACATTAACAAAAGATGTACTTCTTTCAGTCATTGAACTCTAAGTGGCAGGTTTTAGTCTGTCCTGAAAATGGTATCTCTTGTTTTAGTTGGCTTAAACGTTTGACCACTGTCATCGTTCTTCATCTGTGTTAAAACAAATGGTCAAATTTTCTCCTGAGATTATGTGGTTTGTTTATAACTATACAGATGTGACGTATTGGAGCCTGTATTATCAACGGCACAGTTTATATACCATTACATGCCTTTGGTAAATACCAGTATGTATCAAACTAAAATAGATTAATAAATATCACGAGGAGAAAATCGTGAGTAATTGAGTAGAGGATAACTACAATCAGTGTATTTTTATTTTATTAAAACATTTCCTTAGCGGGTTTTTTTCTTTCTATAATTTTATATGTGCATGTATTTCTTATGATATATAGTAGGGGCTTCAGAGTTGGGAAGCCCTTGGATCAGGACCCCACCTTGTCTATTTTTCTCACGTTAGAACCAAGCATTCAACCAAAAACAATTCATTTTCTAAATCAAAGCTCGCATTTTGGTTATTTATAATAAAGAGATTTTCATTTTTTTACCATTATGTTTATTTTACAAAAGTTATCTACAAACTTTTGCATAGAAATGAATAGGATATTATTCTTTTTCTTCAGCTGAGTTCCAAATAATCACGAACATTAGATGCACCATACATACCATAACTTAAGTCAAGAAAAATACAGTGATTTATTCTTATTTATAAGCATAAGTTATTTGGGTTTTCACATATTTTACATATATTACCTAAAGCTAATGGAAAAAGGGAGGCGACTCTTATAGAATTGTTTACTAATTCAAAGATCAAAATCACCGTCTTTGTGCTTATTTATTTCTTTACGGGGTACATATATTTAAATTCCAATAGATCATTATACTTTCATATCAAAGCTATGAATGACATCAATCATGGTTCAATAAATTGACCATTATAACTATATAATAGCACGGACTTTAATCTAATTCCGTGATAATAGGAAACGTTTACATATCTATAAATATAAATGAAAATTTACAAGAACCTTAATTTATATACTTAAATAAACATAAACCATATGAAATATGCATAACCAGTACACACCACCCACCCCTAGAATAATTGTTTCTTTGTCTGAAAATTAAAATCAAAAGTTCAAACCAGTAGAGTGACATATCTACCGATATATTTATGAGGTAATTCTTTTTTCTCACTGACATTTTCAAATAGTTAATCATAAATAGTCGTAATTAATATTTATCTCGTTTTCCCCCCTTTTTTAAATACATCTGAATTTCATTTATCTGGAAAACTCGCAATTCCATAATCATAAATTTAGGTTTTCACAGCAGATATTGTAAGTTTATGCTTGATAACAATTGACTGTCTTTGGAAACTTATACATTACACATACAATAAGTAATGCTGTATTAAATGTCGGTAGTCGTGACGATGATGTGACTGTGTGTGGTCCATGATAAAAAAAGTAATCAAGTTTGTTATCAGTCTGTCATCGTTCTCATGTACATGAAACAGAGATATTGGCGACAATACCGCAGCTATAAAGTAAATATCTGATAGATTGTTTCGTGAAGATATATATATATAATATATAAGTTTGTTTTGATTCTCATGCTGATTATTTATAACCATAAAAATATTTGAATGGTATAGTACATTTGTATGTTTAAAGTAAATCATTGAAATAGGTTATTGGTCTTAAATATACTTTTTTATGTAAGAAATGTCTTTCACAAAGGGATTTATTACCTTTTCCATATAATTGATTGCCGAAGTCTGATATTTGACATGTTGTATTCCTATCGTTGAAATAGGAAAAAAACTTTTGAGGAGATCTTTTTCTTGTAATAAAACACAAAGTACATATGTAATTTACTGGATATCCTGCATTTCAAGTGTCTTACATCATAAAACCTAGATTAAAGGAAAACTACAGAGATTATCGTCAAACATGAAGAACTCCATTTTCTATCAATTGCTAACAATATGACTGAACGCAATAAAACAATTGGGGAGGACTTGAAAAATAAGCACTGAGTAAGTTATATTCCGTCTTTGCGAATTGCAGAGTTATCTTCTCTTGTGAGCAGGTATTGATTGTTACGTCATTGGTTTGTGTGAGAAAATGACGTCTTTTTCTCAAAAATTGATGACGTTAATCTCACAAACAAATGACGTAGCAACCAATCCCTGCTCACAAGTGCAGATAACTCTGCAATACGCAAAGACGGAATAACTGATGGGTTGGGTGATTTGAACTGGTCAAAAAAATGTAAGAAATGTAAGAATTCAGAACTCGATAGTCAGTAAGAATGCAATCGAAAAATGAAAGGTGTTATGCCAAACGGTTTTAGTTACTCAAGGGAAATATTTGATAAGTATATTTCGTCTATTTCGTTATTATTATGTTGTAATTAAAACAAAAGCATGGATTCAATCATGAAACCTATCTGCTCCAAGCACTTCGTGTCATTTGTATATAACATTTCTTTAATTTTAGAAATTTACCTATTCTAGTTGAAAACATGCATGTATGTACATGTACGTAGATTGCTTTATAAAAAAATCAATGCAGCATTTGTTTAATTCTTTAGCTATACGTGTCAAACATGCTAGTGCGTATTAGGGATTTGTTTACTCTATTTGTTTCATTGAAATGCGTGCTGCGCATTCATTTTATTCAGCTTTGTACGCAGTATCACTTTAAATAACTTTATACAAACTAAATATCATATGCCATGTACATGAATTACTTATTTGGTAATGTGGAGCCAAAGTACGGAGGAATCACTCCGCGCTTCATTGAATTTGCATTTGGCCAGTTGGCATTCATGTTGCTTATGAACGCCAACTGAAAGCAGCCCAATACTTGTATTTTCATTTTCCTCTTGCACTTATTATTATCAAATATTTAGTTCAAATAAATTTTTTATCATATAGCTTGTTCAGTGAATAGAACAGCGATCTGTCCTTTGGGATCTGTGTCTTTCTTTCTACATTTAAGTACTTTTTATTTCCTCGTGCCTTGCTTGGCAATACCTCAAGTTTGGGCTTAAAACGTTCGCCCAGATGAGGAAGGCAATGGGTTCTGTCCCTAGACCGGGATATATCAAAGTCCTTAAAAATGGTAGTTGTAATTCACTGCTTAACGTTCAGCATTCAGGGGAATGGCAACAACTGGTTCACCCGTTAACTTTGTCAGTATAATGTGACCGGGCGAAATGCTGTGCTGGATGCCTTCGGCATGGTATTTCGGTGTGATAGCACTATAACATCTGCATCAGATCTGTGTTATCACATGGAGGCAAGCACACCAACATACCCAGTCTCATACAAATGCATCTTTAAATGACCTTACCTGTTAATAGGACGTTAAACAAACTAGAACCAAACCAAACGTCAACAATCGGCCAACGACATTCATAGCCTACAATGCATAGGAACGTCGTTGGCGTGTGGTAGGGTATATATTTGGTAATGTTTAACAGTAGTACTGAATCACTGCTGTATATTCGACAATGATTAGTAACCATTTTGGTAACTCAATTTATAAAAAAGTCAACCTTTCACACGTAACTGACTAACCTAATCAGTAATCACTGCATCTTTGAGAAAGTCCTTCAAATTACATTAAAACAACATTCAGTGTTGCAGAAAGACGAAAAGCCACTATCGTTTTATCGGTATAAGATCAAAGACTTACCTTTCACGGTACGTCAGGTAGNCTCTTACGACGGTCCTCTATAGCGGCCGGAAATTGCTCATAGACTCAGCTGATTTGCCGTTTATCATTTAAAGATAATCTTTCACAATTTCAGCATTACGACAACGATAGGTATCGTGATAGGCAATATGGTCATGTGACATGTCACTTTGGTACACTTACGGCCACTCCATAGGTATATTACAAATGCAATTATTAATATCAATAAAGTGATAACTAACGATGATGTCATTTATCATGTTAAAATATTGAAAAGCTGATAAAAATAACATTTTATGTCAGTATTTCTCTTTTGCTGGTATGCTACCAAATCTCAAATATCGACAGAGCAAAGAGCATGTGACATAATTTGATTAATATCTTAATTTATGCATGGTAACACATTTAAAAGAATCCAATTTACAATATATTGCTTTACATTAATACATGTACATATATACAGCATATTAAGTGTACACTAAAACATCACAGAATGTATGCAATATCCAAGGATCAGTTTTCCATGTACGTACAACTACAATGTGTTAGGACTGTAAACTGAAGAGTGGTCTCAGTAAACTTGCTGTCATGCTGGTGAAAATAGGAATTACATGCAGAAAATCCAAGGGGGGGG
>NW_018406262.1:86250-105869 GCF_002113885.1 Mizuhopecten yessoensis | reverse complement strand
AGGTTGTGTCCCCTACAAGCCAGTCTATATTGGAGGGTACAGTCTCTAGCGGAGGGTGTTTCCATAGGGGGAGTGAGGTTGTGTTCTCTCCAAGCCCGTCTATATTGGAGGGTACAGTCTCTAGCGGAGGGTGTTTCCATAGGGGGAGTTAGGTTGTGTTCCCTCCAAGCCCATCTATATTATCCTAATCATCTTTCATTCAATCTATTCCCATCCCGATACATCAACGAAGGCCTTTTAGAGTAGCTTTATAATATAAGTTTATACTTATACTATAACTAATATACAATATACTTACATGCTATCTAAATGACAAGTTCTAGTATTTTTCTGGTAATAAAACTTTTCTATGATTAGTTGATGATGTTAAAAGCCTGCCTACATTATTATTTTTATTTTGTATTTTTATTCTGTGATATTGAACCAGTTTAAACAGGCTAGAAATCAATAATGCTTAATAAATATTAAATGCATGCTTTGATTCAATGGGAACTCCATCGTTCCTTGAGCTTGTATTTACATCGATAGTACCTTGCTGGTATATGAACATAATCATGTATAAAATTACAATTTCTAAATCTGTAATATATATCATCTGAATGATTGATCGTTCCGTGCCGTAGCTAAAATATAATATCAACAATAATGAGGAGAGGCTGGGTGATTACATTTCTATTGTACTATTATTGTGTAGACCTTGATGCAATTTTATATAAAAATGTGCAATATATGACGATACATTTCAATTCAATAAAGTGTGAAAATTATTTATGTTGCTCCATTGTTAAGTTCAAGCTTGGCGAATAGTCGTTACATAGTTATTGCATTTAAATCGCCAGAAAGGGAGCTTTAAACACGGCGTAGCGGAAATTAGGTGTATTTTTATTAATAAATAAGCACATATATGTTCAATGATAATGTTGATTATTGACGATCAATGGATAACACATTGTCATGTTTTCATTTGAAACCAATTTCCTTGTTAGTGTATCATAATTTCCTTCGTTTGAAATAAATCTTGTTTAACTATTTGATATTTATGACTTGTTAGAGCAAATAGGGGGGCTACTGTTTTAGTTTTTAACATATTTTATTGCCTTTTTTACATAGCAATGGAATTGGGCACAAGTTTTACAACTTATATCAAGCCCTTTCCCTGTACAATGATATTTTTTAACAAAATTTCATGATGGCAGAACTACGTAAATAAGCTATGTATTATAAATTAATTAATCAGTGACATACATACACCCACACATTCACGCACCGAACCACACACATGCGCACAAATATAAACATGCACATGTAGATAAAGGAAGAGAGAGAGAGATAGGGGGATGGTGAGAGGGGAGGAGAGAGAGAGGGAAGAAGGGGTTAGAGGGTCAGATTTTTAAAGAGTACTAGATAAGTACTGCAACAAGGCTACTACCCATCGTTTTCATAAACAACAAAACGTACAATGGTTGTCGTTTACTGTTTTAGCTTAATCTGTACGGTCACAACAGGCATCAATACAAAATATTTAAAAAAATACAAAAAAATATAAGAAATACAAATAATGAAGTCATATGTATCCCTCTTGTTTAAGTAACCTTTGTTAAGAAAGGATAACTTCAAAACCATATTAGTCCGAGTGTTAAACACATTAGACATTAAGTTCTATCGATAAATAAAATTATGCATTTAGTACGATCGTTAAATAATATTTTGCAATAATTCAAAACGATCTTTAAATAAAATTATACATTAATTAAAAACGGTTATTAAATAATTGTTTTCGTCACCTCAATGAAAATTTGTTTATTAATCTGTTATTTCTATAAATAAATCATTTATCAGTCTCATTGTGTTTTCCAATTTTAATATGAAAAATAATTAATGCGATAATTACTTTACTCTGTGGTACTGTATTCTCAAGTTACACTTGAGTCAACCTTTACTCTGTTGTTACTTTACTCTGTGGTTACACGTGTGTCAATCATTGTTCTGATGTTACACGTGTGTCAATCGTAACTCTGAGGTTTCACGTGTGTCAATTTTTGCTCTGAGGTTACACGTGTGTCAATCGTTACTATGTGGTTACACGTGTGTCAATCTTTACTCTGTGGTTACACGTGTGTCAATCGTTACTCTGTGGTTACACGTGTGTCAATTTTTACTCTGTGGTTACAATTGTGTCAATATTTACCCTGTGGTTACACTTGAGTCAATCTTTACTCTGTGGTTACACTTTTGCAATGTTTACTCTATGTTCACGTCTTTAAATGACCTGAGCTGTTAATAGGACGTTAAACGATATAAAACGAAAACCAAATCTTACTTATGGCGGTATATTTATATATACTCTATGGTTATACTTCTGTGAGCTGTACATAAAAATGTCAAAAACAGAAAATAAAATACACCACCGTATCATTACATAAAGACAATGTTTAAATTAAAAATCAACAAGAAAATATCAAACAAGTTATCCTAGAGACACCAACACACATTATCCCCACAATCCCCCGTCAGTTTTCCTCTAGTTAACTGACCAAGGTAGGAAAACAGGGAGAACTTTAATATCCCGTTACTATGGTTATTGACTGACACTGTTCTGCGATCCTGAATTTATGAAAACATGAGACAGATCTATTTCTGATATGGTCTTAGGTGTCTGATTGAAAAGCTTTACATTAAGTGTAAATATTTCAGCTGGAATAGTTGTTTACAAAAACGTAATTGCTGCTCGCCAGTACAACTCGGTCTCCGAAGATATTCATATTTCCGTGTCACGGGGGCAAATTTTATACCTGAATAATCAGAAGAGATAATGATTGTGGGCGACATACCTTAACGACATGCCGGATTAGATAATGTTTCAAGACAATGGCTATATACCCGTAGAGGCTAACCCGGTCGTTAGTAAAATAATGAGAGCGGCGTTGGAAACCCAACTAGAGTATCATACACATGTTACACAAATATCTACCATTGTGTTTGAGACTTTTATAATTAAAAAACTGAACATAGATTTCTATAATTATTGAATAACTGTCAAATAAAAAAGATTTACGATGTCGTTATTGAGGTGTTGTGTAATTATTGGTCTAATTAGCGCCAGCTTTATGTGTGGCAGTGTTGTCGGTCCCCAAGGCCAGGACGAATCAGTAGGTAACACATCGTGTGTGCTTTAGATGTCACGGACAAAGCGCGAGCTGTGTTAAATAACCTGTAGGTTATGATAAATCTGGAACTTATGAATATTACATCAACAGACTTAAAACACATCTTTAATTATATATTGATCTGATTCTATATAATATATCCAACTGATATTTTGTATTTACCTTACTTTCAAATTTTGAAGTGTACTTAAGTAATATAATATTTGGTTCGTAACGTGTGTGTCCTACATTTTTCTTTTAACAGTGTGTAACATTCAGTTACCTTTTAACGGTATATTTTTAATCAAGCATTTGGTTTTATTTCCACAGTTGGATTTACCTGATTTGTTTTTCGATTTTTACACTGGTGTGGACATTAAAACATATAAACATATTCCTTGACGTGTGAGCTACTTCATAAATATTGTATCACACCACACTCACTTGGAGTTTTCCGACCAAGTGATTTAAAAAAAAGGTTGTTGTGGCACAAGATAAAAGATAAAAGAAACGAGAAAACAAATTGATTACTTTTCACTTTTCAAATTTATAACAACTAGAGCTGTCGAGTTTTCAATTTGAAAAGAATTATTAATTGACGGAATTAATTATGTTTTCTGATGATTATTGCTATATTTCTGTGTGGTTTGTCACTAAGAAGATATTTCTATATCTAAGAGTCTGATACATCTTTATTTGCTGTATTATTTGATGCGTATAGACATTCGTCATATGTATAACAAAAAAGGCATTTAACAAAAACATGTTTCAAGTGTTAATATTCATACAGTAGTCTTAAAAGCGTATGCACTCATGAAGAACTAGAGATACTGAATACTTAAACATGTTTTCATTGTACTGTTATGAGCTGGGTGTTTCAGTGTTATTAACATTTCCTGTAATGAATGTTGTCAGCGTTTTCGATTTTATAAATTCCCAGAACATCCACAACAAGCTTTAGGAAACAGAGCGTGCAGACAAGGTTATGCAAGCAGATCTATGTGACATTAGGCCTAAATTTAGTTTGGTCTCAGTTATTGTTAGCATTAAACAGGGTCTTAAACCAGTCGCGAGGTGTTACATGTACTTGAATAATGAGCAATATTAAAATACAGTAGCACAAACATGTTTATACTTTTCATTTTCTTGTTTTCGTTTTCTTACATTAGTTCTGTAGTGTACCATCTGTGACCTGAAAGTCGAGTACACATGTCACATTCCCAAAGAGGATTTAAATTGATATGTTCACGTGTGTATTATTGTAGTCTCATTACAGGAATTCAGTTTTAGTGCATCAAGTTCAAAGTCATATTGCTGAGAAGATCAAAACTCACAATGCTTCATAAGACTTGTAAATAATATCTCTCAAAATGTTCCAACGAAGAACAACGATGGGCATATGAACTAAATATACAGAATATTTATAGGCACCGAATAAATTTATCTCTGAGAAGCTCTAAAATGTTAATTATTCATGTACAGTACATTGCTTGCAACAACTACAAGATATACGAGGTAAGGAAACATGTATTTCAGAATATAGTTACATGTACTCGATGAAGGAACCTGATCGAAATGACCAAACACATGCGGTCATTTCTTCCAATCAGGATTTAACAATGACCAGTACTAAACGTTAAATGAATGAAAATCCAATCGAAAGCATTCCGAAACATATATCGAAATATATGACAAAATAAAGGTGACTCTCAGCAGCCCTTGTAACGTTAGAAATTGACATTGTTTCAATACAATTACTAACTAGTGCCGAAGCGGACGTAAAACCATAGAAATTATCTAACATGTCTTAATTCTTTGACTGACCAGGAATCTATCACTCATTTATGATTTGCACAGAGAAATCTCAATCTTGCCCCACATATTTCAGTTTTTACAGAACGTCCTAGTTACGACAATACGTCACTCTTGCACCATGTACTACAGAACACGTGTCACTTGAAACTCGGAAATCAAGCCTAACCGGATCTGGGTAGCTACTGTAATGCACCCTGTTAGTCGATACCGTGTTCCGGTAGACATTACACAATACATGACTTAGCATCAGCGAAAAGCCTGATATTTTAGACTAAAATTGAATAATTTTAGAAGTTGACAGCGATGTGAGATTGTTTGACGACAGCGTATTCTACATGTATAATCATTGATGAGTTGAGCGCCATCTGTCACCGAACTTATGTCAACAGCTGACATTGGGACACAGATGGCGATGGTACACGTGCATAATTTAGTATCTACCATTAAGAATAGTTAATAATAAATTAATATATAAAACTCTTCTAATGTTTATTTTATATGTTTAATTGTCCTAATCACTCTGATAACAATACTTTTATGTTAATATGAAATGCTATACATACAGCTGAGGTCGACTCTTACATGCAATATGGTTCCAACGATATCAAAATACATTAAGATAGACTTTATCAAAGTGTAGTATATCAATATTACATAATATATAGTGCAAACCGTAATTTTGGCTATTTCAACGGGAATATATTTTCCGTTTGGCAGACCTACATAGAGATTGTCAAACTTTAAATTGTCAATTAACACTCCGATATTCTCCTGTTGTTTTGTTTAAATAGAAATGCACTTCTCAACAAAAAAAGTGTAAAGAACGAAAAATCATAAAACTCTATCCGAACAACATACTAAAAGAGTTGTTGTTGCAAAACGATCTTCGAACAACACACTGATTTTAGAGATATAGAAGAAAAGGCATATCAGAAAAGTACACGGAAAGAACAAAGTAGACATACATCTTGGCGACCAGTAGAGTACACTGATTGCAATAAACACGTGATAGCAACACACTGATTGCAATCAATGCGTGAAATAAACGCAATGATTGCAATAAACACGTGATAGCAACACACTGATTGCAATCAACGCGTGAAATAAACGCAATGATTGCAATAAACACGTGATATCAACACACTGAGGCAATAAGCTCGTGATATCAACACACTGATTGCAATCAACGCGTGAAATAAACGCAATGATTGCAATAAACATGTGATATCAACACACTGATTGCAATCAACGCGTGAAATAAACGCACTGAGGCAATAAACACGTGATATCAACACTCTGATTGCAATATACACGTGATATCAACGCACTGATTGCAATAAACACGTGAAATCCACATACTAATTGCAATGAATACGTGATATCAAAATACTGACTGCAGAAAAACACGTGAAATCAACTAACTGATTACAATAAATACGGGATATCAACGCACTGATGCATTAATCACGTAAAATCAACTAACTGATTACAATAAATATGTGATATCGAAACACTGATTGCAATAAACACGTGATATCAAAATACTGATTGCAATAAACACGGGATATCAAAGAACTGTGGCAATAAACACGTGAAATCAACACGGATTCATTAAGCACGTGAATTCAACACACTGATTGCAAAAAACACGTGATATCAACACACTGAGGCAATAAACACGTGATATCAACACACTGAGGCATTAAACACATGCTATCAACACACTGAGGCAATAAGCTCGTGAAATAAACGCACTCAGGCAATAAACACATGAAATAAACGCACTCAGGCAATAAACACGGGAAATAAACGCACTGAGGCAATAAACTCGTGAAATCAACACAATGATGCATGAAACACATGAATCAACACACTGATGCAATTAACACGTGATATCAACACACTGGTGCAATAAATACGTGAAATCAACACACTGATGCAATAAACACGTGATATCAACGCACTGAGGCAATAAACACGGGATATCAACACACTGATGCAATAAACACGTGATATCAACACACTGATGCAATAAACACGTGATATCAACGCACTGATGCAATAAACACGTGATATCAACACACTGATGCAATAAACACGTGATATCAACACACTGATGCAATAAACACGTGATTTCAACACACTGATGCAATCAACATCTGAAATAAACGCACTGATGGCAATAAACACGGGATATCAACCCACTGAGGCAATAAGCTCGTGAAATAAACACACTCAGGCAATAAACACATGAAATAAACGCACTGGTTGCAATAAACACGGGAAATAAACGCACTGAGGCAATAAACTCGTGAAATCAACACAATGATGCATTAAACACATGCATCAACACACTGATGCAATAAACACGTGATATCAACACACTGGTGCAATAAACACGTGATTTCAACGCACTGAGGCAATCAACCCGTGATTCAACACACTGATGCAATAAACACGTGATATCAACACACTGATGCAATGAACACGTAAAATCAACACACTGATGCAATAAACACGTGACATCAACACACTGATGCAATAAATACGTGAAATCAACACACTGATGCAATGAAGACGTAAAATCAACACACTGATGCAATAAACCCGTGATTCAACACACTGATTGCATTAAACACATGAATCAACACAGTGCGGCAATAAAAACGTGATATCAACACACTGATTGCAATAAGCACATGAAATCAACACACTGATTGCAATTGATCCTATTATAAATACGTCAAATACATTTCACACAAAACACTGATATTACAAAGATTACAAATGACATAAAAAAAAAAAACACACACACAAAACTACACGTGCAATCGATATTTATTATTTAGGGTAGACATTAAAAGACATTTGGTCAGATGTTTGTTAAATAGGAGAGATTCCTTTACAACTGATTGTGATATTGAATGGATGGATGGATGATTTATGTCCCGGATACACATTCCCGGATCGGACGACGGATTGGCCTAGGATACGATCCGCCATCATTCGTGGCAATCTGTAGTGGTCCGTAGCTGACCGTATTGTATCCTGGGTCAATCGTAGTAGTACTTGTTTATCCGTGGCAATTTTTGAGCATGTTCGAAACTTATTTTTAGAACATCCCCGGCCTGAAGTCGCCAAGGATCGGTACGGTTAGTTACGGTAAATTATACGCGGTTGTACTAACTAGTAGTATTAAGCTTTGGAATGAACACGCTAGCGTGGGAGCTTGTATACGGATTGCTTACCGTGACAGGTCCGTGGCGCTCCATGCGAGTTCGTACTAATCCGTGCTCGACCGTTCTTATTCGTGCTAACCTGTACTTAAATCGTAGCGAACCGTTGTTATTCCGTACTAAACCGTACCTAACCTTAGTCAACCGTATCTCTCCCAGTTGTCAACTAGCCCCTATCCTGTATTATCCTTGGTTGATCCGTCAAAACCCGTAGTCACACCGTGGTGCATCCGTAGCGTACCAGGAATAAAGACTATTCCATGGTCATCCGTTACTTTACATCAGTAGTGGATCCGGCGGCGAGACGATCCGTGAATGTGTGACCGGGGTATTAGAGATAGAGACAATTGTATAGAATAAATGATAGAGCTGCTGCTGAACGCACAATAATGAAGAATTAAGAACGAGTGTTGTGTAGTTGAGAACAGCAACAACTCTCACAAAAGATACATGTAATAAAAAAAACTTGATAGGTATCACGACAATATGGAATGCACGTTACCATAATAATAATAATAATCTACAAAAAAACAAACATTTGGAAATTAAATCATTAGAAGATGATTGAGTGATCTACATATCGTTGACATTATTTAGGGGAAGAAAACGTAAAACGACACACTAACGGGCTATGTGAACGCTTCAGGAGCTCCTACCATCGTCAGCATAATAAGTGATATAAGACCAGGTTATAAGACCTATGTCACCAAACTAACATCATCGGTATAGTAAGTGATATAAGACCAGGTTATAAGACCGATGTCACCAAAATAACCTAACACCATTGGTATAATAAGTGATATAAGACCAGGTAAAAAGACCTATGTCACCAAACTAACATCATCGGTATAGTAAGTGATATAAGACCAGGTTACCAGGTTATAAGACCGATGTCACTAAACTAACATCATCGGTATAATAAGTGATATAAGACCAGGTTATAAGACCGATGTCACCAAACTAACAGCATCGGTATAGTAAGTGATATAAGACCAGGTTACCAGGTTATAAGACCGATGTCACTAAACTAACATCATCGGTATAATAAGTGATAGAAGGCCAGGTTATAAGACCGATGTCACTAACCTAACACCATTGGTATAATAAGTGATATAAAGCCAGGTTATAAGACCGATGTCACCAAACTAACATCATCTGTATAATAAGTGTAGAAGACCAGGTTATAAGACCGATGTCACCAAAGTAACATCATCGGTATAATAAGTGATAGAAGACCAGGTTATAAGACAGATGTCACTAAACTAACATCATCGGTATAATAAGTGATATAAGACCAGGTTATAAGACCGATGACACTAAACCAACATCATCGGTATAATAACTGATAGAAGACCAGGTTACAAGACCGATGTCACTAAACTAACATCATCGGTATAATAAGTGATAGAAGACCAGGTTATAAGACAGATGTCACTAAACTAACATCATCGGTATAATAAGTGATATAAGACCAGGTTATAAGACCGATGACACTAAACCAACATCATCGGTATAATAACTGATAGAAGACCAGGTTATAAGACCGATGTCACCAAAGTAACATCATCGGTATAATAAGTGATAGAAGACCAGGTTATAAGACAGATGTCACTAAACTAACATCATCGGTATAATAAGTGATAGAAGGCCAGGTTATAAGACCGATGTCACTAACCTAACACCATTGCTATAATAAGTGATATAAGGCCAGGTTATAAGACCGATGTCACCAAACTAACAGCATCGGCATAGTAAGTGATATAAGACCAGGTTACCAGGTTATAAGGCCGATGTCACTAAACTAACATCATCGGTATAATAAGTGATATAAGACCAGGTTGTAAGACCGATGTCACAAAACTAACATCATCGGTATAGTAAGTGATATAAGACCAGGTTATAAGACCGATGTCACTAAACTAACATCCTCGGTATAGGAGGTGATATAAGACCAGGTTATAAGACCGATGTCACCAAACTAACATCATCTGTATAATAAGTGTAGAAGACCAGGTTATAAGACCGATGTCACCAAACTAACATCATCGGTATAGTAAGTGATATAAGACCAGGTTATAAGACCGATGTCACTTTACTAACATCATCGGTATAATAAGTGATAGAAGACCAGGTTATGAGAAAGTTTTTTCGAACAACATCATCAGTATAATCGGTTCTATAAGACAGGTTATAAGAACGATTTAATCAAACAACATCATCAGTATAATATATGCTTCAAGACAGGTTATATTTGCTATTTCATCAAACAACACCATCAGTTCGAAAAGCCCAATAACACAAAATATGAGAACGATTGTTTTTAATTGGATAAATACATTTAACTACATGGAGGTATAACATAATGATATGTTATTATAACCTTTTCAGCTCTCAACATTATCGTTATTAAACATAAATTTATCAAGTGACAAAACAAAAAACAAAAAAGCTTGTTAAACATTGATTAATAAATTAAATTGAAAGACCGGTAAATTTCTTCTCGAATAAATAAACAAATTATCAAAAAAATAAAGTTTAAGCATTTCATTATGTATATATATATATCTGTTATAAAAAATAGAACAAAAGACAGAGATATCGTCTCTAGGCCTTTCTCGGGTTGATTCCCCGTTCATCAGGAGACTGTTTATTTTGAAAACAGGTATTGTGAGGTCATAGTTGTTTACACAAGAAAGTATAACGTCATCAATAATGCAAAGTCATNTTTTTTATGGTTGGTAAGATCATAAAGTTATGCATTTGTCTAAGTAATGTAACGTCACAATTTAGCTTGTATTGTTGTTGACGTCATGGATTTATGTGTATGCCTTCTGTGACGTCATACTTTCTTGTGTAAACAACTATGACCTCAAAATACCTGTTTTCAAAATAAACAGTCTCCTGATGAACAGGGAATCAACCCGAGAAAGGCCTAGAGACGATATCTCTGTCTTTTGTTCTATTTTTTTATATTGAATTCCAACACAAGGACTTCTCAATGTTTTCTTTATATATCTGTTATATATATATATATGTTATATATATATCTGTTTGGTATATGTTGATTTCCAGGCTGAATGTTGAAACTGCCATAGGGCGACATATGATAATCTGTATCAGCTTGCATGAAGACCACGTCAAGGTATATTTGATTTGTATGCAAACGTTGACTTAATTTGTTTTTCATATTGAAGAATTGCCGATTCATTATTTAGTACTCGCTGCTTATATTGATTTTGCTTTTTTTTTAGATGAGGATTGACGTCATTTCCGTTAAATTCATGAGCACATGTTTGAATGTATTATAAGGAATCTATGCACAGCAAGGCAACACATGCTGTTTATTAGAAGATTTCTTTACGAAGGACAACAATGCATACACAATTCACATCTAGGACCACGTTATTAGAGCCATATTGCATCATACATGTTAATTCAATGTCATGCTTATTTGTAAGAACGCTTGGGTCATGTACCCAACTAGGGATAGGTGTCATGCAAATTATATATGCGCTACAGATTTGCCATACTAGCTCCATTGATCTATGTCTATCTTAAGAGAAACAACAATGATATCGCTCCCTGTCGCTTTCATCCATTGTGAGTCGTCAGCAACCTTAATTGTTTTTTACAAATATATTAATCATAATTACAACAACTAGCTAAAGGTTCAAGAAGTCACTTCATAGATGGTATGGTGACCCGAAATTCCACTCCCTTGATCGTTTTTATTAAAAATCCCGCATAAGGTGGTCGGGTGGCGCAGTGTTTAGCGCACTTGTCTTTCACCAAGGCGGCCGGGGTTCGATACCCCGATCGGATATAGTCATGTGGTCACCTGCCCGACCACGTGGGTTTTCTCCGTGTATTTCTCCCACATTAAGTACCCCGCGCGCTAATATCCGGACCAACAAGAGTGATTAATATTAGTTAACTTACTTGTTTCGTACCTGTAAAACAAATAAAGTTTTTATAAAGTCCAACATTAAACACCGAAATTCAGACAACATTTTTAGATTAATTGAGCTTGTATAATAGTTATTAAAATGGTTCAAAGCTAACGTTAACTTAGCCAAAAATAAGGCACTAAGGTGGTTATCTTCAGAAAAAAAGTTAGCCGGCATTAAAGTATTCGTCACTTTCCTTTACTATCCAATTAAGTGTTACTAAATGACATATCAAAAAATTTCCTTTCTTACACCTATGTCATGCAGAAGCCTAACATCACTTTGAAAAGCTGCGGAGAGGCATACCTGTTACATGAACGTACACAATAAGATGGTTTGTGGCTTTGCGAACCACAGTAAAATACCATGGTAACATACTTTACCGGCATTTAACTTAAACGCTAATAGCTATTGAGTTTGGTTTGGTTTGTTTGTATTTTATGTCTTATTAACAGCTATGGCCATTTAAGGACGTGCCAGGTTTTGGAGGTGGAGGAAAGCCGGAGTACCCGGAGAAAAAACACCGACCTGCGGTAGTGTACCTGACGACTGCCCCACGCAGGCCTCAAACCCGCGACCAAGTGGCAGCAGAATGTTAAACGCCTTAACCACTTAGCCATTGGGGCCCCGTGACCGTGATGATGAATCCATGTACTTAACATAAAGTATCCTTTCGTAACATTTAATGTAGTTGAACAAGCTGGTCATGTCATAAACATGAAAACATCTTTAATATTTATAACGTGTATAGCGCTTATATAGCATCATGGAATGTCACGAAATGGCATACAACAACCTACTGGGACAATAAAGGTACTACGGTATCAGCAACACACATGGACAACAGCTGCCACAGTATCAACAACACAATAGCTACCACGGTGTCAACAACACAACAGCTGACACAGTGTCAATAACACAATAACTACCACGGTGTCAACAACACAACAGCTGCCACAGTGTTAACAACACAATAACTACCACAGTGTTAACAACACAACAGCTGCCACAGTGTTAACAACACAATAGCTACCACGGTGTCAACAACAAACAGAGTCAAATAGGTATAACAGCGTCAACGAAACAAAGGGACAAAATAGGTACCACAGTATCAGCAACACACATGGACAACAGGGACATAATAGGTACCACAGTATCAGCAACACACATGGACAACAGCTGCCACAGTGTAAACAACACAATAGCTAGTCAACAACACACAGTGTCAAATACTACAACAGTATCAACTACATAATAGCTATCACAGTATCAACAACACACAGGGTCAAATACTTCCACAGTATCAATTAAACAATAGCTATTAAAGTTCACAGTGTTAACAACACAACCGCTGCCACAGTGTTAAAAACACAACAGCTGTCACCCCCCTAACAACACAATAACTACCACGGTGTTAACAACACAACCGCTGCCACAGTGTTAAAAACACAACGGCTGCCACAGTGTTAAAAACACAACAGCTGTCACAGTGTTAACAACACAATAGCTACCACGGAGTCAACAACACAACAGCTGTCACCCCCCTAACAACACAATAACTCCCACGGTGTCAACAACAGAGTCAAATAGGTATAACAGCGTCAACGAAACAAAGGGACAAAATAGGTACCACAGTAACAGTAACACACAGGGACAAATACTAACACAGTATCAACTACACAATAGCAATCACAGGTCAACAACACACAGTGTCAAATACTACCACATTATCAACTACACAATAGCAATCACAGTGTCAACAAAACACAGGGTCAAATACTCCCACAGTCTCAAGGACACAATAGGTACCTCAGTATCAGCAACACACATGGACAACAGCTGCCACAGTGTTAAAAACACAACGGCTGCCACAGTGTTAACACCCCAACAGCTGCCACAGTTTTAACAACACAACAGCTGTCACCCCCCTAACAACACAATAACTACCACAGTATTAAGGACATAATAGGTACCGCAGTATCAGTAACACACAGGGAAAACAGGGACATAATAGGTACCACAGTAACAGTAACACACAGGGACAACAGGGACATAATAGGTACCACAGTATCAGTAACACAAATGGACAACAGGGACAAAATATGTCATACTGTTTCGGCATCACACAGGGTTGACAGCTGCCAATGTGTCAACACACATGGACAAAGTAGGTATAAATTCGTCAACAAAACACATGGACAAAAGCTGCCACATTGTCAACACATCTGGACAAAATAGCATCCATAGTGTCAAAAACCCAAAGATGCATCTACAATACAAACGAACAGGGTAAACACACGGGGACAAAAACTTCATTACTGTCAATACACTGAGCCAAAGTTGCCATTGTGTCAACGCACTTGTATGATAACTTCCACATTGTCAACAATACACCGGGACAAAAGCTATAACAATGTCAACAGCACAATAGCTACCACAGTGTCAACAACACACGGGGTCAAATACTACCACAGTATCAAGTACACAATAGGTATCACAGTGTCAACAACACACAGGGTCAAATGCTACCACAGTATCAACTACACAATAGCTATCACAGTGTCAACAACACACGGGGTCAAATACTACCACAGTATCAACTACACCATAGCTATCACAGAGCCAACAACACACAGGGTCAAATACTACCACAGTATCAACTACACAATAGCTACAACAGTATCAACAACACACAGGGTCAAATACTACCACAGTATCAACTACACAATAACTATCAAGTGTCAACTACACAATAGCTAACACAGTGTCAACAACACACGGGGTCAAATACTACCACGGTATTAACTACACAATAGCTATCACATTGTCAACAACACACAGGGGCAAATACTACCACAGTATCAACTACCCAATAGCTACAACAGTATCAACAACACAATAGCTATCACATTGTCAACAACACACAGGGGCAAATACTACCACAGTATCAACTACAAAATAGCTATCACAGTGTCAGCAGCACACAGGGTCAAATACTACCCCAGTATCAACTACATAATAGCTACAACAGTATCAACAACACACAGTGTCAAATACTACCACAGCATCAACTACACAATAGCTGCCACAGTGTCAATAACACAATAGCTACCACGGTGTCAACAACACAACAGCTGCCACAGTGTCAACAACACACTGGGTCAAATACTACCACAGCATCAACTACACAATAGCTACCACAGTGTCCACAACACACAGGGTCAAATGCTACCACAGTATCAACTCCACAATAGCTACAACAGGGTCAACAACACACAGGGGCAAATACTACCACAGTATCAACTCCACAATAGCTACAACAGTATCAACAACACACAGGCTCAAATACTACCACAGTGTCAACTACACAATAGCTATCACAGTGTCAACATCACACAGGGACAAATACTACCACAGTATCAACAACACAAAAGCTATCACAGTGTCAACAACACACCGGGTCAAATACTTTCACAGTATCAACTACACAATAGCTATCACAGTATCAACAGCACACAGGGTCGAATACTACCACGGTATCAACTACACAATATCAATTACAGTGTAAACACCACACAGGGTCAAATACTTCCACAGTATCAACTACAGAATAGCTATCACAGTGTCAACAGTACACAGGGTCAAATACTTCCACAGTATCAACTTCACAATACCTACCACAGTGTCAACAACACACAGGGACAAAAGTTATAACAATGTCAACTACACAATACCAACCACCGTGTCAACAACACACAGGGTCAAATACTTTCACAGTATCAACTACACAATAGCTATCACAGTGTCAACAGCACAATAGCTATCACAGTGTTAACAACACACAGGGTCAAATACTACCGCAGTATCAACTACACAATAGCTACCACAGTGTCAACAACACACAGGGTCAAATACTACCGCAGTATCAACTTTACAATAGCTATCACAGTGTCAACAACACACAGGGTCAAATACTACCGCAGTATCAACTATACAATAGCTATCACAGTGTCAACAACACACAGGGTCAAATACTACCACAGTATCAACTACACAATAGCTATCACAGTGTCAACAACACACAGGGTCAAATACTACCACAGTATCAACTACACAATAGCTATCACAGTGTCAACAACACACAGGGACAAAAGCTATAACAATGTCAACAGCACAATAGCTATCACAGTGTCAACAACACACAGGGTCAAACACTACCACAGTATCAACTACACAATAGGTATCACAGTGTCAACAGCACACAGGGTCAAATGCTACCACAGTATCAACTACACAATAGCTACCACAGTGTCAACAACACACAGGGTCAAATACTACCACAGTATCAACTACACAATAACTATCACAGTGTCAACAGCACAATAGATATCACAGTGTCAACAGCACACAGGGTCAAATACTACCACAGTATCAACAACACAATAGCAATCACAGTGTCAACACCACACAGGGACAAATACTACCAGTGTCAACAGCACAATAGATATCACAGTGTCAACAGCACGCAGGGTCAAATACTACCACGGTATTAAGTACACAATAGCTATCACAGTGTCAACATCACACAGGGAAAAATACTACCACAGTATCAACTTCACAATACCTACCACAGTGTCAACAACACACAGGGTCAAATACTACCTCAGTATCAACTACACAATAGCTATCACATTGTCAACAACACACAGGGTCAAATACAACCACAGTATCAACTACACAATAGCTATCACATTGTCAACAACACACAGGGTCAAATACTACCAATAGCAATCACAGTGTCAACAACACACAGGAACACAATAGCTATCACAGTGTCAACAACACAAAGGTTCAAATATTACCACAGTATCAACTACACAATAACTATCACAGTGTCAACAACACACAGGGTCAACTGCTACCACAGTATCAACAACACAATACCTACCACAGTATCAACTACACAATAGCTGTCACAGTGTCAACAACACACAGGGTCAAATATTACCACAGTATCAACTACACCATAGCTATCACAGTGTCAACAACCCACAGGGTCAAATACTTCCACAGTATCAACTACACAATAGCTATACAATAGCTATCACAGTCTCAACAACACACAGGGTCAAATACTACCACTGTATCAAATTCACCATACCTACCACAGAACAATAGCTACAACAGTATCAACAACACAATAGCTACCACAGTGTCAACAACACACCGGGACAAAAGCTATAACAATGTCAGCAGTACAATAGCTACCACAGTGTCAACAACACACCGGGACAAAAGCTATAACAATGTCAGCAGTACAATAGCTACCACAGTGTCAACAACACAATAGCTATCACAGTGTCAACAGCACAATAGCTACCACAGTGTCAACAGCACAATAGCTATCACAGTGTCAACAACACACAGGGACAAATATTACCACAGTATAAACTACACAATAGCTATCACAGTGTCAACAGCACAATAGCTACCACAGTGTCAACAACACACCGGGACAAAAGCTATAACAATGTCAGCAGCACAATAGCTACCACAGTGTCAACAGCACAATAGCTATCATAGTGTCAACAACACACAGGGTCAAATATTACCACAGTATCAACTACACAATAACTATCACAGTGTCAACAACACACAGGGTATAATCTATGACACTGTGATTGCTATTGTGTTGTTGATACTGTGGTAGTATTTGACCCTGTGCGTTGTTGACACTGTGGTAGCTATTGTGTTGTTGATACTGTGATAGCTATTGTGTAGTTGATACTGTGAAAGTATTTGACCCTGTGTGTTGTTGACAATGTGATAGCTATTGTGTAGTTGATACTGCTGTAGTATTTGACCCTGTGTGTTGTTGAGACTGTGATAGCTATTGTGTAGTTGATACTGTGTTAGCATTTGACCCTGTGTGCTGTTGACACTGTGATACCTATTGTGTAGTTGATACTGTGTCAACAGCACACAGGGTCAAATGCTACCACAGTATCAACAACACAATACCTACCACAGTATCAACTACACAATAGCCATCACAGTGTCAACAACACACAGGGACAAAAGCTATAACAATGTCAGCAGTACAATAGCTACCACAGTGTCAACAACACACAGGGTCAACTGCTACCACAGTATCAACAACACAATACCTACCACAGTGTCAACAACACACAGGGTCAAATATTACCACAGTATCAAGTGTCAACAACACACAGGGTCAAACACTACCACAGTATCAACTACACAATAGCTACCACAGTGTCAACAACACACAGGGACAAAAGCTATAACAATGTCAGCAGCACAATAGCTACCACAGTGTCAACAACACACAGGGTCAACTGCTACCACAGTATCAACAACACAATAGCTATCACAGTGTTAACAACACAATAGCAATCACAGTGTCAACAACACACAGGAACAAATACTACCACAGTATCAACTACACAATAGCTATCACAGTATCAACAACACAATAGCTACCACAGTGTCAACAACACAATAGCTATCACAGTGTCAACAGCACAATAGCTACCACAGTGTCAACAGCACAATAGCTATCATAGTGTCAACAACACTCAGGGTCAAATACTACCACAGTATCAACTACATAATAGCTATCACAGTGTCAACAACACACAGGGTCAAATACTACCACAGTATCAACTACACAATAGCTATCAGAGTGTCAACAACACACAGGGTCAAAGACTACCACAGTATCAACTACACAATAGCTATCACAGTGTCAACAACACACAGGGACAAAAGCTATAACAATGTCAACTACACAATAGCCACCACAGTGTCAACAACACACAGGTTAAAATATTACCACATTATCAACTATTTAATAGCTATCACAGTGTCAACAACACACAGGGTCAAATATTACCACAGTATCAACTACACCATAGCTATCACAGTGTCAACAACACACAGGGTCAAATGCTACCACAGTATCAACAACACAATAGCTACAACAGTATCAACAACACAATAGCTACCACAGTGTCAACAACACACAGGGTCAAATACAACCACATTATCAACTACACAATAGCTATCACATTGTCAACAACACACAGGGTCAAATACTACCACAGTACCAACTACACAATAGCTATCATAGTGTCAACAACACACAGGGTCAAATACAACCACAGTATCAACTACACAATAGCTATTACATTGTCAACAACACACAGGGTCAAATACTACCGCAGTATCAAGTACACAATAGCTACCACAGTGTCAACAGCACAATAGCTATCACAGTGTCAACAACACACAGGGTCAAATACAACCACAGTATCAACTACACAATAGCTATTACATTGTCAACAACACACAGGGTCAAATACTACCACAGTATCAACTACACAATAGCTATGACAGTGTCAACAACACACAGGGTCAAATGCTACCACAGTATCAACAACACAATAGCTACA
>NW_018406262.1:83434-83901 GCF_002113885.1 Mizuhopecten yessoensis | reverse complement strand
TCACAGTGTCAACAACACAATAGCTACCACAGTGTCAACAACACAATAGCTATCACAGTGTCAACAGCACAAAGGGTCAAATACTACCACAATATCAACAACAAAATAGCTATCACAGTGTCAACAACACACAGGGTCTAATATTACCACAGTATCAACTACACAATAGCTATCACAGTGTCAACAACACACATGGTCAAATTCTACCACAGTATCAAGTACACAATAGCTATCACAGTGTCAACAACACAATAGCTACCACAGTGTCAACAACACAATAGCTATCACAGTGTCAACAACACACAGTGTCTAATATTACCACAGTATCAACTACACAACAGCTATCACAGTGTCAACAACACACAGGGTCAAATACTACCACAGTATCAACAACACAATAGCTATCACAGTGTCAACAACACACATGGTCAAATACTACCACAGTATCAAGTACACAATAGCTATCG
>NW_018406262.1:77115-80243 GCF_002113885.1 Mizuhopecten yessoensis | reverse complement strand
CTATCACAGTGTCAACAACACACAGGGTCAAATACTACCACAGTAATCCACTACACAATAGCTATCACAGTGTCAACAACACACAGGGACAAAAACTACCACAGTATCAACTACACAATAGCTATCGCAGTGTCAACAACACACAGGGTCAAATACTACCACAGTAATCCACTACACAATAGCTATCACAGTGTCAACAACACACAGGGTCAAATACTTCCACAATGTCATCTACACAATAGCTATCACAGTGTCAACAACACACAGGGTCAAATACTTCCACAATGTCATCTACACAATAGCTATCACAGTGTCAACAACACACAGGGTCAAATATTACCACAATGTCAACTACACAATAGCTATCACTGTGTCAACAACACACAGGGTCAAATATTGCCACAGTATCAACTACACAATATCTATCACAGTGTCAACAACACACATGGTCAAATACTACCACAGTATCAATTACACAATAGCTATCACAGTGTCAATAACACACAGATTCAAATACTTCCACAGTATCAACTGCACAATAGCTATCACAGTGTCAACAACACACAGGGTCAAATACTACCACAGTATCCACTACACAATAGCTACCACAGTGTCAACAACACACAGGGCCAAATACTACCACAGTATCAACTACAGAATAGCTATCACAGTATCAACAACACACAGGGTCAAATACTTCCACAGTATCAACTACACAATAGCTATCACAGTGTCAACAACACACAGGGTCAAATACTACCACAGTATCAACTACACAATACCTACCACAGTGTCAACAATACACTGGGTCAAAGGCTATCACAGTGTCAACTACACAATAACCACACAGTGTCAACAAAACACGGGGACAAAATTCACCATAGTGTCAACCACACAACGGCAAAACCTATAAAAACATAATATTAGCATAAAGATACAGACAAAAGCTTCGAAAGTGTCAACATACGGACAAAATAGGTATGGAAGTGTCAACAATACACAGTGACAAACTTAAGCATAGTGACAACAACACAAAGGGACAAAAGTCACCACAGTGTAAACAACACAAGGATAAAAGCTATCACAGTGGCAAAAACACACAGGTACAAAAACTCCAATACTGTCAACAATACATAGAACCGAAGGTTACCATATTGTCAACAACTTACTGGGAAACAGACAAAAGCTTCAAAGCCTACCACAGTTTCAACAACGCACAGGTAAAAGACTATCACGGTGTCAACAACACACAGAGACAAAGAATATCACAGTGTCAACAACACAATCTGACAAAGGATATCACAGTGTCAACTAAACACAGAGACAAATGATATCACAGTATCAACAACACAATCGGACAAAGGATATCACAGTGTCAACAACACAATCGGACAAAGGATATCTTAGTATCAACAACGTAAAGGGACAAAGGATATAACAGTGTCAACAACACAACGGGACAAAGGATATCACAGTATCAACAACACAATCTAACAAAGGATATCACAGTGTCAACAATACTAAGGGACTAAGGATATAACAGTGTCAACAATACAAACGGACAAAGGATATCACAATATCAACAACGTAAAGGGACAAAGGATATCACAGTATCAACAGTGTAAAGAGACAAAGGATATCACAGTATCAACAACGTAAAAGGACAAAGGATATCACAGTATCAACAACGTAAAGGGACAAAGGATATCACAGTATCAACAACGTAAAGGGACAACGGATATCACAGTATCAACAACGTAAAGGGACAAAGGATAGCACAGTATCAACAACGAAAAGGGACAAAGAATATCACAGTATCAACAATACTAAGGGACTAAGGATATTAGAGTGTCAACAATACAAACGGACAAAGGATATCACAGTATCAACAACACAATCGGACAAAGGATATCACAGTGTCAACAACGAAAAGGGACAAAAGTTGTCATAATGTCAACAACACAAAAGAACAAAGGATATCACAGTGTCAACAACGAAAAGGGACAAAGGACATCACAGTGTCAACAACACTAAGGGACAAAGGATATCACAGTGTCAACAACGAAAAGGGTCAAAGGATATCACAGTGTCAACAACACTAAGGGACAAATGATATAACAGTGTCAACAACACTAAGGGACAAAGGATATCACAGTGTCAACAACACTTAGGGACAAATGATATAACAGTGTCAACAACACTAAGGCACAAAGGATATCACAGTGTCAACAACGTAAAGGGTCAAAGGATATCACAGGGTCAACAACACAAAGGGACAAAGGTTGTCATAGGGTCAACAACACTAAGGGTCAAAGGATATCACAGGGTCAACAACACAAAGGGACAAAGGATATCACAGTGTCAACAACACTTAGGGACAAATGATATAACAGTGTCAACAACACAAAGGGACAAAGGTTGTCATAGTGTCAACAACACAAAGGGACAAAGGATATTACAGTGTCAACAATACAAAGGGACAAAGGATATCACAGTGTCAACAACACAAAGGGACAAAGGTTGTCACAGTGTCAACAATACAAAGGGACAAAGGATATCACAGTGGCAAAAACATACAGGGTCAAAGGCTTGCACAGTATTAACAACTCACAGGGACAAAAGCTACTCGTGACCATTGTGTCATTATAAAGGGGCAATATCGAAACCACTTTGCCAACGTCACAAAAGCTACCGCAGTGTGGACAAATCGTCAAAACACTGTTAACAAATTGTCTACTGAAGAGATAGCAAGCTACTTGTTTCCTATTGACTAGCATTTCTATCTCTCTAGGATTGTCATTTTCAGTTGATATATAGTATACCTATTGCCGTGAGGTTACACGAAAAGATATGCACTAGCGCATTATGATTTGTTTGCTTGCAAAGCTGTGTCATTCAAATAGATCATAAATATCATACAAAAACAGTTCAATACTTATATTTACGTTTTCTCTGCCTCTTATGTTCTTTTTTAACTTATAATTTATATTTAAAATTAAAAGTGCCAGCCTTATCGACAGTCCACACAATTTCGTTCAATAGTTTGAACAGCGTATTGTCGCGTGCTGATTGGCAAACAAAGTAGTACTTTGACATTTTAACAAACACTTCAAATTTATTCCACAATT
>NW_018406262.1:52185-76868 GCF_002113885.1 Mizuhopecten yessoensis | reverse complement strand
AAATGTTTATGTGTGCTGTGACTCATATCAGTAGGTCTGTAACATATGTGTCAGTAGGTTTATAGAATATGTGTATTTCAGACATTTGTAACGAACCCCTGTTGATCAGTGCAGTGTAACAGACGATATTTCTGATAAATTGCATGAGCGTTAAAATTGTTTCCATTGCCGGCATTGGTGATTTCAACCGATGTGCATTTTGTACGATATTGCAGACCTTGGTCTTGTTTTCGTTGTAATAAAAGTATTTTTATTTTATTTTTTATTTTGCACATATATTTGCAATGACATTGTCAAATCTTACAATGCCCAGCGATATTTCAGCAGCCGTCATGTTTATTTATATTGGATATTGTAGTTCCGGTCAGTGTTGTATTAATACGCTAAGAATTGTGTCTCGTGATGCATGGTAATTAAAGTCCTATCAACGACACAGCTTTCAAAGAGGCTATATAGTGGCAATGCCATGCAAATGTAAATATTAACGATTTGATAGCAATATTCTGGGAAAAAACTGTTATCGTCTGTCATTAAATGTGCAAAATATATACCGTGATCGTAGTCTATACCTATCGTTCAGTAATAGTAGACACGTGTTGGTAGATAAAGGAATGTCACGTCATTAACAATGCTCGAGACAGTTTTTGTGTCATTATCAAGGGAAACAACGTCATACAACGATGTAGGAAATCATTTGATTGAAGCATACGGATAAGGAAATCAAATAGCAATATCAGAGAGGGATTGACGGGCTTAGTTTAGTGTTCTGTGATAACGTCACTTAGGTCGATGGTCTTTAGAAGTTAACTGTAATTAACGAACACGTGATCGTTCGCGGAGACTGCCAAACAAAATGTCGATATTACTGTTCATAACAGGCGTCACTGATGTTGACATGAGATTGAGATTTTCATATAAGTGTAAAATTTAAAATCTATACGCTGGCAACAGTCGGCATACTACCAGGTTATGGAAAACAATTAATATGATATATGGAGTACTACAATCATATATTTTCATACCGTCGCCCGATAATTTTGAAAGTACATTAGACCAACTGGAACGAACGTGTCCTTAACGCACCACTTAGACGCTCGAAACATATTGTCGACGATTACAGACGGTTGTCAAGGTCTCCACATTCTTAACATTACCGGGAAGGAAATGGTAAGTCTGTTTTTATTTTCTTAATAAAGTTGTCCCATCAAGGGCATCGTACATGTAAAAAGTTACGCTAAGGCAACAGTAGCAAGACAAACCATGCCAAATATACACGTACGTATAACACTTCCGGCCCTGACACCAGACTTTAAACATTTTGACAGATACACACCACCAGACATCTATCTGTCAAAATGTCTTAAGTCTGGTGTCAGGGCCAGAAGAAACTCGGGCTACTTGGTTCCATGATGAAAATCATGTCCACATCCTTAAACTGCTTAGGTGTACAGTTTGTATACAGGTATATTACACTTAATCACCAGTGTCCAGTGCTGACTGTAACGATTGATTGAGTGGTTTTACGTCCGCTTCACTACCGAGTAGTTCGGTTATCAAGTAGACCATTGCAGAGGGCCCAAGAAACACCTGCATACATTATACCTGATTGATAATAAGTGTAATCGATTTTTTATGAGATGAATAGATTCCAAAAAGGGTAAATATGAGTATTGAACTTTTTCATTTGGCATTCATAGGCAATATGAATTACCACTGGACAAAGGCAAATCCAACATGAAGCGCGCTAAAATTTAGCAGGTCAATGCTTAGGTATCCGAAATAAAAACACAAACACGTAAATATACATTTGCCGTACTTACCCGTCTTGAATAAGAGAATAATCAGGTATGTCAGCAGTGGCCAAGGGGGTACCTGCAGTCATTATGTAGATTGTGTGTCACTAATTTTCCATGGAACAACAATGTCACCAAGCTAGATAACTTGGAAATGAATAAGGATCGATTCAAGGTAGCCAGGCATTAAATACAATGCGTAAGCACTGTCACCAAGTATGTTGCATGATATGCAAACCCCAGTCAGTAAAGCTGCATCACCCGAGAGAGGAAATCAAGGAACATAGCAAACAATGCTGGATCATGCTGTACACATCTTATATCTGATCAGTTGGTTCAATGATAAATTACTGGTATATGTGAGACCGCGTACATGGTGATTCATCAGAGGAGTGGAATGGACAGGTTCTCTTTCTGCAAGATTCTTAAAACTGATTGGAATATTTACTTTGTATTATCAATGGAAAATGTGTGGTAGCTTAGTTCCTAAATTCACTGGGTGGCATTAAGAATAGAGATATGAAAATCATTCCCTCCCCAACGAGACAATACAGTTTATGCCATTGACTATTACGAACGTATTCACAATGTCACATGTTTTGATTACTGGTGGAAATAAGTTTGGGTAGAACATAAAATAACTCATTTTGAGAAAAAAACGGTTTCAAATATTTAGTCAAAGTTTGCAGTGTTACGGGGATACTAAGATATTTTTTTTACCATAATATACATAATACCTACCCACTGCAAAAGTTAATTTATGAAAAGACAGTTTATTGTTTTTGCATTTTCTTTCAGATTTGTATTTCCTATAGGTCTTGTTAAATATGATGTAGACAGACATTTTGCCACAGTCACATTGACACACATTAAAAATGGCGTCGTCGCCAAATCACGTGATACCAATTGCCTTCATAAAGGGGCAATAGAGTTTCGTTTTGTGGGTTTATATAACGCCATCGCAGCACTAAATATATAAGACCTTACTGCACTACCCAGAATACCTAAGTTCAGATGTCAATTGTCACGGAACGATGAACAGTCTCGCGAGTCAAATAACTAGAGCGTAACAAAACAAACATGTGTCCGTATGAATTGGTGCAAACACCGCGTCTCAGTCTGTCCTCGTCTTGATTTCTAAGTTATTTCAAGGCCGGCCTCAGCTCAGGTCTGTGTAATACAAGTGTTAACACGTTGCCTGCTGTGTAAGTCAGAAGACCGATTCGTTAGATCACAAACAACAATGGAGTACTGTATGTATCTTTTATTATCTCCTATATAGATTAGCGTAAGATTGTTATTCAGATTTTATTTTGACCAATCTTAGTCCGAGGTTTACTACTGTTGACACTTATTTGCATATTTCAAATCCAATTAAACTGATATTATATAACTACATAAGGATGGAACGATATATTTTTACTTGCATGCTAGTAGGGACGCAAATCGTGCTATATAATTGAGTATGGTTGACAATGTAAAAAGTGCAGATATCTTCATGTTTTCCTTTAAAATCATAGATAATCACACCATCGTGAGAAAATTGTTCCCCAAACACTTAAAAACACAATGTTGTAAATTGTTTATCTATATACTAATCCCTGACAAAGTTCCTGAATCATGAAACTGTCAACTAAATACTAGCTCTTCCAAACGACTTGCAGGCCTAAAGATCACCATTTTAGAGCTTCGGTCAGTGACAGATGTATACAATTACATTTTTGCAAAGGAGAACACCGCGAACCTTAAAAAACTTTGTAGAAAGATCATTTTTAAAACATTATTCTTGACGTTGTGTTTTCCACACATTTACAAATGTACGCTTAAAATGGCGTTGTTATTCGCATAATACATTTACATAATTTGATAATGATTTGTATACACGGACTATTTTCTTGCGCGGAACACCTTTGTGTTGGTACTAATTCCGGTTGGTTTAAACTTTGTTTTATTCACATAACATATGTAATACATAATACAAATATGATTGAACATAAATGAATTGGAGACAGAAACAAGTGTTAATACAATTATATAAATCTGTTACCTTTCATCGTAACCAGCATTAACAACTATAGCTTAGGGGTAGTGACGTGAATAGGGATAAATTACAGGGGAAGTTAGAAGAGAGTTTAGGAAACGCAGTATGTAAAATATGGTACAGACCCTGGACCGTTTTCACTTGTCCGTTTAAACGCAAACGCAACGCAAACGGAACGCAAACTCAACGGAAACGGAACGCAAACTCAACGCAAACGGAAACGCAACGCAAACGCAACGCAAACGCACACAAACAGTTTAATTAAAAACGCTCCTAAAACGCCGTTCATAGTAGACCAATAACGGTCTTAGATTTAGATGTACTTGCTCGCGGAAGCGTGTCGGTCTCTGACCCTAACTCTGACCTGTTGTTTGCACAGCGGGAGATGCATATGTACTTATAGGCAACATTTTCCTGTCAGCACCAAATACAAAATTATTTGGAATGATGATGTGTCCGCCGGATTTTTGTTAATATTGATAATTCGTTTTGAAATGGAATTAAACTTCTAATGGCATCCGTTTGGAACTCAACAGTACATTACATTTAATATCTAATCAGTAAATCTACATGACGCCGAAACACATTCCTTTTTATGAATTCATAAGATTAAAAGTATGTTTGATGTCGGGGGTTTCTTTTTTTTATTATTTCTATATTTTCAAGGTGAAGTTACTAGACAATACGGGAATAGTCTTGAACAATGGCTCTTCGACATCAACAATACATATGGATACGTCTAGTGGGTAGTTTATTTTTTTAGTCTCAAATTCTGAATTTGTTGCTAAAAAATATTTAATCAAATAGTCGAAAAATAATTAACAACCAAAACTAAATAGCGTACGTGTAATTGTTTGTTTTATTTCAACTAAGCGATAGTAAATGTTCAAAAGGAGATGAAATATGAAAATTATGTTTGGAAAATATTGGATATGAATATCATCATATTTGCATAGAGTATTATTCCTGTATCATCTTACAAATCTAACTGAAATGCTGCAAGCGATTTCCGTGTAATTATTGTTTTTTTCTTAAAATCGTTCTTCTCTACTTATATCTCTAGGTATAATTTTTATGATATTCTCTTTAGTGGTATTATTTGATAATTATAATCAGTATTTATATGAATGATATTGAAGCCGGAGCGTAAGTTATAGGTATCTTATCTATGCATCTTACAACACAACATACATGTATAATCATATTCTTTGCTGTACCCACGGACTTGGATAATCTAATTCCGTGATGTACCCCAAGTTACACATTTTCATTTGTCTGAGTGATGAAAACCTAATCTGAAATCTAAATAACTTATGTAATTCCCTCCTTAAAACAGCCTTGAACCAAAGTTTGTTATTGCTTTCTCTTGACCGTCATTTTGAAAAGTATATTGTACAAACAACACTGATTTCACTATCCTAAACATTGTAGACTTGTATTTCGCCTTTGTATATTTACTGATGAATGTATTTATAATACCGAATGTCATGAAAATCGATATACAAAGTGGAAATCCTGTAAAGAACAAGATTTTGTAAAACATATTCTAGATGATGAAAGAGGTAATCTCCAAAGAATAAATGATAAATTAAATGAATTATTAAATAAACAACACGACAATGTAACTAATAACGAAATTAATGACATTGTAAACTCAAATAGTGAATTGTTCATAGGCTCTGCTAAGCAGGTTTTTGGTAGGAACAATGCTTACAGGAAACAGAGGTTGAGGTGTGATAATAAGCCTTGGTTTAATAGGGAATGCCACTTAAACAGAGTTGAATTTAATAAAGCCAAGGCCTTATTTCACAAAGTAAATAATCCTATAAATAAAACTAATCTCAGTAGAGCTAGTAAAGTTTATAGAAAAAACATTGAATAAAAGTTACAAAAATTATCAGCAGAATTTTGTCAAACGAGTTAAGATATACTGCTAGAATGGATTCAAAAATATTCTGGAATATTTTGAATAAATGTGACGGATCTGTAGAGAAAGGTAATGCTGATATATGTATCACTGAATTATATGAATACTTTAAGGATCTGAACAAGTCTGTTCATGATGATGACGATTTTGAGCTGGAAAATCCTGATAATAGTATATTTGATGATTATCTGAATGGTGAAATTACCACTGATGAAATTAAATTTTCTTTAATCAATTTGAAAAAAAAGTAAAGCCTCTGGTATAGATCAAATCCTAAATGAATATCTAAAAAGTACAATGGATGTATTTTTACCAACTTATCAAAAAACACTTAACCTTATTCTGAATACTGTGTCTATACCAGATGTATGGAAGATTGGTATTATAAAACCAGTATATAAAAACAAAGGCGATCCCAAAGATCCGGATAATTATAGAGCAATCACTTTAGTCTCGTGCCTTGGCAAAGTTTTCACTTCGGTTATTAATAATCGTTTAAATAAAATTTCTAACGAATTTGACCTTATAAGCAGAGCATAAGCTTGGTTTAGAAAGGGTAATTCTACAACCGATAACATGTTTGTATTGTATTCTTTAATCTCAATATATTTTTCATTAGGAAAAAAACTTTATTGTACGTTCATCGATTTTAGTAAGGCGTTCGATTCTGTATGGAGAGTTGGTCTGTGGTAAAAGCTCCAAAAAAGCAACATTACTGGAATTTTTTCATTATTATTTATACGTTATATGATAAAACCAAATGATGTGTTAAAAATGGATGTGAACAGTCGGATTTGTTCAATTGTGAGATCGGTTTAAAACAGGGCGAAAATTTATCGCCATTTTTGTTTGCAATTTATTTAAATGATTTAGAAACTGATCTTGTTGAAAAAAATGTAAATTGTCTTCAAACAATAGACAAACTGTGTATTGACAACATTTAAGCGTATCACAAACTATTCATTATCTTATATGCCGATGATACTGTCCTGTTTTCAGAAACACCAGATGGTTTACAATTAACTTTAAATGAATTTGAACAATACTGTAATACTTGGAAGTTAACTATTAACTCAGGAAAAACCAAAGTTGTCATCTTTTCAAAAAGAAAATGTGCAAGAACTCCCCATTTTACATGATGTAACGTAGAATTAGAATTACTGGAAGGGTATACCTATCTAGGATTATTTTTTAATTTTAGTTGTAGCTTCTTTAAAGCAAGGAAACAAATTGTTGAACAAACACAGAAATCAGTGTTTGCTGTCTATAAGAAATTGAGAAACATATCATTACCAGTTGATCTAGAATTGAAGATATTTGATTCATTAATCATGCCAGTTCTTCTGTATTCATCAGAAATATGGGGTTTTGAAAACACAAATATTATAGAAAAAATCCATCTTCAATTTTGTAAATATATACTAAATGTAAGAAAAAGTACACCCAATTTCATTGTTTATGGTGAGCTTGGAGGATACCCACTAGTATTCTGTCATAAGTTGATTACCTCTAGTAAGTTATCAAGTACTATTTATAAGCTAATGTATACATTACAAGAAAATGGAACTGTGTTATTTAAATGGCTCGCATATGTTAAAGATATTTTATCTCAAACTGGCCTGAACTATGTGTGGTACTATCAATCTACATGTTCTTTTTCAAAAGACGAAATTAAGAGGCTTGTGAAAAGTAAACTAAAGGGTCAATTTATACAGAAATGGTTTGATGATATTCTTAACTCCTCTAGAGGACAAACATATTCAATATTTAAGACAAAGTTTGAACAAGAAAAATATTTAATTAAGCTTAATACAAATGATAGGAAAATCATGTGTAAATTTCGTTCTTGCAATATGCATTTACTCATAGAAAAAGGAAGATGGTTAGGTATTCCTCGTCAAGAAAGAACCTGTACATTATGTAATTCGTACATTGGAGATAAAGTTCATTACTTATTTATATGTGAAAGTGATTTAATTAAATGTCTAAGAGAGAAATATATACCAAAATATTATTTCACTTATCCAAGTCAAATAGAAATGCAAGGGTTGTTCAATATATTTAATGTAAAAATGTACACAAAAGTTTGTAGATTCCTAGAAAAGCTTGAAAAAATATTAACTTAATTTCTGTACAAGGTTGTGCTCCTTCTATATGTAACTATGCTATATACAATGTTGTAATTGTGTACATCACACGCCATGTATCATATTTACTATATGTATGTGACCTCTTGTTACACACGTAAGTGTGTCGGAGTGAATAAATAAAACTTGAAACAATAGTGAATTAATCCCAACTATCATCTGGTCTTTGCGTTTACCTAGCCTTACCTTTATTATTGTTTAATCGTGTGGTCACCCCTGTTACCTGCGGCTATTGTTATTTCGAAGGTTAGATTAGATTAGATTATGTTATTAACCTCGAGTCAACTGACTCATGGGTATACTACATATATTACAAGATAAGTACACCATGTTATGCAATACAATACAGAATAACATATGGACATATGTTAAGAGGAGAGTGACTCTTTACGTACACTTGATTAAAAAGTTCCCTTACATTATTGGTACTTAATAGTTGAGTTAGCTTAAACAGACTCCGACTTAAACGCTAATATTTCTTTATGTACTTTAACCTTAGATTTTCATAAAATGGACATTTGAGAATAAAATGAAACTCATCTTCAATGTCGCCTAAATTTCATCTAGTACACAGTCGATTATGACGGTTTATATTATTCCGCCTCCCGACCTCAATATATAAACTGTGAGAGGACAGTCTATAGCGAGTAATTTGACGCTTGAATTATGATTTGTGTTGTAACTTCGGGTATATAATAATGAAGATGAGTTACTTTTCATTATGCGTCGGAAACGTATGGTTGTGATGCATAGATACAAAGGACTTCAAGGGATTAGGGGGTTAGATTAGTGTATATTAATTTGAAGTTACGCTTTAATGATATCTGAATGTGCTTTATGTATTTTATATCAATTTAATTCAAATGTGATTTAGATCACTAGTACCGTTGTTGTTTTTAAAGTGTATGGGTAGGGGTTGGGCGATCAGTATCTGACGAATGACGGCAACATTTCTTTTAAAAAAAATCTAACATACATAATAGTTTTATTTTTCAGAATTTCATTTCTTAAATCTCCCAGGTATTTTGTTGGAAATAAAAGATATCATTTATATCTTATAATTGGCACGAACATGTCCAGTATATAACACCGTCCTTTTGTATGGTGACTATATGTTACTTCTTTCAGATATACGATTAGCAACTGATTCGTGTGTCAAGAGGTTGAATGAGTTTAGTATTCATTCCGAATTTCAAAAGAACATCTCAAACTTTATACTATCTATCTAAATTTTCATTATTTTTTATTTCTTTTATATCTTTAAGCACATTGTATGCTACTTAAAAAATCATAATTTTTTGTTTCTAGTTGTAACTGTTTTATGATAATTTCAGCAAAATCATAATGTAAATCCACGGACTTAGACAGCATCTAATTTCGTGGTAAATCCTAACGTGTGAAGTCATCTTATATCAAAATCCTTTTGCTAATTTACCTGGATATGTAAACCAGAACAGACCAGCGTGTTAGTTACAATAATATACCTAGAGAACGTTGATATTGTTCACATTGTAACTCCACCTCTGAAGTTGAGGACGAATTCCATTTTTTATTGGTCTGATCTAAATTCCAAAATCTCAGATTTCGTTTTATCAAAAGCTATTATTGGAAAAAAAACATCTGTGTTTAAAGTCGTCCAGTTATTGAGTGTCCATAATATTAAAGAATTGTGTATACTAGGAAAATTCATATATGAGGCAAACAAATTAACGGTATTATAATGGAATATGATTGTTTTCATCCTCTGTACATTGTCCATGATTTGTNAAAGATGTTACTAAGCAAAATATGTTGGCAAAGATAGCAGCTTCATCAAAAGGTAGACTATATCAATATCTTATAGACAGTCATAGTATTCAGTTTTATCTCCGTAAACATATTGAAACAAAATACAAATATATGTTAACTAAATTTAGAACGTCGTCTCATCAACTGAATATCGAAAAGGGTAGACACAATAATATCATTCGCAGAAATAGAAACTGTAGCAAATGTGATTTGGGAGACGTCGAGGACGAATTTCATTTCATTTTTGTATGTCCTTTTTATAATGATTTGAGGTTAAAGTATATAAAGAAGTATTATTATAAGAGTCCCTCTGTTTACAAACTTGTCCAACTTTTATCTGTAAATAATGTCAAAGAGTTGTCAAATCTAGGTAAATATTTATATCTAGCCACTAAGCGGCGAAATTGATTAATTAGCTACACGTATTTATAATTTTTGTGCTTTTGTATTATGTTCTTTGTTTAGTTTGCACTTGTATGCTTATAGTCACTCTCCTATAACATATATACATGTACAATGTATCATGATTGCTTTGTACCTATAAGTCTTAAGACTTTTGGTGAATAAAGAACTTGAACTTGAACTTGAACTTCACGTTTAGCCCCCTGGGCATCCCCATTTCAGTAAAGCCAGATCACACGCCTGTACTGGTAGGTCGTTTACTGAAAGGCCACAAGGCCGTACGTAATAGCGGACGTAAAACCATCAAAATCAATCTGTATTGGCTCTTATTAAAGTGTACCCTGAACGAAATAGAAATTAATATGTTATTATTCTATATGATCCAAACACAAAAATGTCGAAAACCGTATAAAAATCGGTCATGCCGAGATATTGACGTTCTTTATTAGCCAAAAGCCCTTAGGCTTATAGGTACATACATATATGCAACAGGAGAGTGACATCACAGTTTACATAAAACAACGTTCAATAATGTGCATATAACAATACTTAATTAACAATTACAGTTATGAAACACCACAATACATAAACCTGAAATTAACGCCTCTTCAATGCTAAATAGAAATATTTTCCTAAATCGGATAGCTCTCTAACATTATCTGTACTAAGTAGTTGTATTAATTTAAAAATCGAGGGTTTTCTGTAATAATATTGTTTGATTAATGGACAAATCAAAATAAAATGAATCTCGTCTTCTATATCTCTCAAATTATATTTGTTACAAATCCTGTTTCTATATTTAATTTATGAGACGATATCCTAAATTTAGTTAACATTTGTTCGTATTTATTTTCAATAGGTTTACTTAAATAAAATGGAATACAATGACTATTTTTGATTTAAACATATTTTATTGCAAATAAATATTTACAAAAGAATTGGACACAAGTTTTACCAACTTATCAAAGTCCTTTTCTTCAAATACATGAGTATAAACAATAACTTGATAAGGTTATTTACGCAATATACATTAATTATGTTTTTATATGGAAATGGAAAATAGAGACGAAGAAAAGAAGGAGAGCGAAACGAAGTAAAGGATAGTAACACAGATAGAGTAGATGAAAAATAGAGTGGAAGAAAAGACGGATAGAGTAATGAAGTAAATGATAGTAANCTTTGTTTGGAAGTACAGTCTCTGTTGTATTATTTTAAAAGAAACATTAAATGGTAATGAAGAGTCAAACATGTAATTAAGTCCTAAGGTTGCTAACTCAGTCTTAATATTTCTTACCCACAAATCATTCTCACTCACAAACTCATCGTAACATGTTTTCAAAATCAAATTATCCGTCTGCTTTAATTTTAATTTCAACCAATATTTAAACACTCTTAATTTTCTTCTAACAAACAAAGGTAACCTTCCCAACTCACAGTATATTAAATCATTATATGTAGTTTTTCGAAGTCTGCTGGATAACCGAAATACTCGGTAGTGAAGCGGACGTAAAACCTATCAATCAATCAATCAGTTTTTCGTACCTTTAATATTTTTTACAAAAGTTTAAATGGACACTTTCTACATCCGGGGTTTTATGAAGCCCCCGTATTTCAGACGCATAACAAAGTATATTGTTGACATGTGAATCGAAAATAGAACAATACGTTTCTACATTCAAACAATGGTTTCTTAAAGATGAATATAATGAAAATAAAGCTTTTTTTCCTTGTTCTGCGACATGTTTCTGTGTTTTAAAAAACTTTCCATTATGATTAAACAACATCCCTAAGTACTTGAAACTATCAACAATTTCTACAGTATGGTTATTGTATATCCAGGATTCATTATTTCTTATATTGCCCCCATTTCTAAAAACAACCATTTTAGTTTTATCAGCATTAACCTCCAAATTCCAAGTTCTACTGTATTCCTGTAGGGAGTCTAACATACTTTGCAAACCTTCTGGAGTATTTGCAAACAAAACCATATCATCAGCATACATTAATAGGAAAAGATTAAGCATTTGTAAATCAATACTGGCACAATTATCATTAATAAAATTAGTTTCTATTTTTTAAATTCTTCGAATTCCATATCTTATCAATTTACTCCACAATTTGCCTCTGTCAACGGGTTAATTTTACGATTTTCACCTGTCCTCCTCCTAATTGGCATAATCGTAATTAATATTTTTTTAGTTTAGAGGAATCAGAGTATGCTGAAGTTAACATTTTGTATATGGTATCCAGCCATAAAAAAATTGCAAGAATTTCCAGACAGTGAGTTTAATTGAAACCAAACTGACGACTCTTGAATAGGGTAATATAGACTGGTAGCATTGCATGTCCCGATCCTGAGCACTGATGAGATAAATTTTTTCGAATGAACGAGTTATCAATTTAAGAAGTTAAAGAGAAATAGTTTCAATGTTATCGATCAAAGATATTTTTTAATTTTAGCTGGAAAGTCAGTTTGAAATCATTTTCTTTACTCTACACAGAGACGTATATACTTTATATGTCTCTGCTCTACAGTGAGAACTTATCCAATCATGTTGTCATTGAACAGCACTACGTCGTGATCAGTTTCTGTGCCGGAATATTTATATTGAAAAAAGTTATATACTGTGGTACCTCTTCTGTCCAAAAATACGGAAATATATCAGTGAAAATGTTTACAAAATAACTTCAACATTGGTGTCTGCTGTTTTTAAATGTCAAGATTTTTAGTATCCCCGTTTAATGACAAATCCAGGACATTGTGTCTTCCTTATGTTAGGTCGACATTTCAAACATTTGGTCGATACAATACTGTACCTGTGTTTGCGATGCTAAACTAGATCACGGACTTTTATACTCTAATTCCAGAATTTTATCTATCTCGAAAATATCATTGAATTATGAAATTAAATTTATTTTTTCGTTTCTCCCTATACATGTGGCACAAGTTTTAATTTAACATCTTGTTTAAATTATGAAAATCATACCCGAACCTGAAGTTAGTATGTAGATTGGTGTAGATTATGTGTCTTACAATTTTCAATTTAACAACAATGTCCTCAGGTGAGATAACGTGGGAAAAATGAGTCAAATTAACGTAGAGACGTATATAGATATTACGTCTCGGGTATAAGGATCAATTTCAAGAAAAATATGAATAAATGAAATGCGTAAGTGCTGTCACAGAGTCACATTATATGCAAACAACAATCAGTACAACTGCATCGCTCGACAGATGAAAGTCAGAAACGAGCCAATTAATGCTGGACCATGTTATATATCTGATCAGGTGGTTCATTGAAACTTACTAATCTTTGTGAGACTTGAACGGACAGGTTCTCCCTCTGCAATATTCTTAGAAGTGGTGTGTGCTTAATTCCTTGGATTGCATACAGAATAAAAACGTTTCAAGTTTTACGACTGAGAGTGAAAAAAACACGGGTTGCTGCTCATTTTGAGTATTAATTATTGTACCGGTGCATTTGTTTTGTCAATTCCAATCGTACATCTACAAATTGTAAAGAAAGTGGTGCGGTAAGCCAGAGACGTATATATTATATACTCTGGATGTGCCTACGTTAATTTGATCACTTTAGATCAATTGTTTTTTTAATCAATTGTTTTGTGTTGTATATAGGTGTTCATCAAATTTTCTAAATATCAATTTAATAACAAAAAGTATTTTATTTACCTTTTTTTGTCAGCACGTCGGACCAGAGACGTATACGACTCTGATCAGACACTTTGTTTCATCAAGTTTTGTTTAAAAAAAATAAACGTCGGGCGGTTAAAACAGAGGCGTATAAAACCAGTATATATGCAGTACAAACACTATAGTATAGTATATATGTCTCTGGTTAAAGGATTCTAAAAGGGAATGGCCGGGGTAGTTTTTGGAAGTGATCTCTTCTGTGTTGTAGTCCTTACGCCAAAGGTACGATCAACAAACCGTACTGATCCGGACCGAAAATAGAATTTATTTTTCTTATTTAGAACAACTCCGGACCGCCTCTTTTTGTGGATAACTTGAGTCACTTTTCAAAAATGGCCGCCGCCAATTTTGGTGAGCAAGACGTCAAGTCGTCTGAGCATTTGCTCGAGTAGGACAATAAAAGGAACAAGCATGACAGGGATTAAAATGTGTCGCTCGGCGGGCGACTGAGTACCAAAACACCTGACGCGTACTGTATGTAGCTCTTGTTCAAATTCAGCATACACATTCAAATATTTTTTCAAATTAGTATACCTATTTGTGAATTCATTCAAACCAGAGACATAAACTTAAATCTATATGGAGGTTTTGAAATTTATCATGCATAAAAATGCACTCTTATTGCATCAATAGAACGAAAATAAGATCTAATATGGCAATTGTCAACTATTTTCTTCTTAATGAAGTAGTTATGGCTGTAGTTTGCAAGAGGTCTGAATGACATCTATGAATGACATATATATGCTTCGATGCTTAAAGAGAGTTTTAAAACATATCTGGTGAATCTTACTATGACTTTAATGTTCTCAAATATATCATACACATAAAAATACACTCTTGTCGCATCAATAGGATGTTTTAACTTTAAGTGACGAGAATAAGATCTTATATGATAATTGTCAAATATTTTCTTCTTAATTTGTTTGTTTTGGCTGTACTTTGGAAAAAATCTGAATGACATCTGTGTGCTTCGATCCCGTGAATCTAACTATGACGATGCAGTCTTTTTTTCAGTCCATGCAATATAAATGTTCTGTATTTCAATTTTGTTATAAAAGAAGACAATTGTTAGCTGAAACTCGTCAAACGGATGCAATTATCAATTTACTCTTAAAAAATATATCAAACAATAGAGGTGTAGGTTTGGAAGGTCTTTGTATGAGGAAATCATAGTTTCTTAAATAGCGTTTGATAGCAGAGACTAGTCCATGGCATTGGAGAAAGTTGGTGTTGGTTTGTTAAATCTAGATACGTTTACACAGAAATGTTAATTTATAAGAAAAGATATAAACATACACCTCACTATATAGGCAGTTGAAGATGCATGCATCAGTATTGGCAGTAAGACACTAGTAACGATATTTGACTGATCCTTGAATACATTTACATAACATATACTTGCACACATATACCACCTATATCCTCCTACATCACCTATACGTCATATACCAGCTATACCCTCCTACATCACCTATACGTCCTATACCACCGTTACCCTCCTACATCACCTATACCTCCTATACCCTCTTTGCCCTTCTACATCACATTTACTTCCTATTCCACCTATACCCTCCCACATCACCTATACGTCCTACACCACCTATACCCTCCTACATCACCTATACGTCCTATATCCTCTTTGCCCTCTTACATCACCTATACGTCCTATATCCTCTTTGCCTTCCTACATCATCTTAACTTCCTATATCCCCTTTGCCCTCCTACATCACATTTACTTCATATTCCACCTATACCCTTCTACATCACCTATACGTCCTACACCACCTATACCCTCCTACATCACCTTAAATAACTATGTTCTCCTACATCATCTATACGTCATATACCACCTATACCATCCTACATTATCTATACCCTCTTACACCACCTATACCCTCCTACATCACCCGTACTTCCTATACAACCTATACACTTCTACATCACCATTACTTCCTATACCACATATACCCTCCTACATCACCTTAAATAACTATATCCTCCTATATCACCTTTACTTCCTATACCACATGTACCCTCCTACATTATCTATACTCTCTAAAACCAACTATACCCTCCTAAATCACCTATACATCCTATACCTTCCTACGTCACCTTTACTTCCTATACCACCTATACCCTCCTACATCACCTATACTTCCTTTACCATCTACACCCTTCTACATCACTTACAAATGTAACCTGAATTTACCATCTATACCCTCCTGCATTTATTTAGTTATTTTATTTAAGCTATTATGTTCATTAAATTTGTTTCAATATTTTTATTTCATTTTATTTATTCATTAAGTAATTTGTTTCATTTATTCAATTTAATTATAAATTGATATTTTTTCATTTGTGGCGGTTTTTGCCATTCGTGATATAACCATAATCACGTTCTTTATTCAATCTGATTAAAATCATATATTACATTACGTGTATAGACATGCATCCATCAATCACCACACGACGCAGCCCAAATATTTGAATATAAATATAAGTCATTGCTAAACTGCCGACCGATAATTTCACGTATTTATCTATTTTATTTGTATATTTATTTTGTTTTTAATTTGCAAACTTTATTATCCATATAACTATCTTTTTATATAAAAACATTTCAGCACTCACATATTCTTAAAATAACCTGCATATCATTCGTTTTCTTACATAACCAGCAAAACGCATGTTCAACACACATTCAACGCTGAAGTTAAAACGCACAACAAACGGTCGACGCAAACTCAATTCAAACGCAAGGCAAACGCAAGGCAAACGCAACGCAAACGGAACGGACACTCAACGCAAACGGAACGCAAACGCAACGGAAACGCAACGCACTTTTGGTAAAAAAAAAAAAGGTCCAGTGTTTGTACATGGACAAAAAATGTTATAATTCGGAAAATCAGTACATTGTGGTCAAGACATATCCTTCTGTTGCGTCATCGTTAGTGCACTTTAAGGTTAATTAAAAAAACTGTATTATAATGCTGATATAAAATATACTCTATGATAATCATGGGGATGATCGTTCCCTACGCAAACAGTCGTTGTGAAAGACTGTTCACATTCAAGAACCTTTATTCAAAGACGTCATAAGGAAATAAATCAATTGATTTGTTACAAATGCTAGTTACACTGCTATTTTTGTTTTACATATTAGCGCACACAAATTTTCAGTATACATGCCCACACATATCATAAACACATATATCTATTATACATACATACGTACGTACGTACGTACCTACCCAACTACATGTATACATTTACTTGTTCACATGCGTGTTCATGCATGCATAATTATGCGCCAACGTACATAAATGCATGCACACCTACGCAAACACGCTCACTTATGCATGCATGCATACATACATACATACATACATACATACATACATACATACATACATACATACATACATAATTTGAGTTACTCAGAATCCGCAGTTATTTGAAATAGCATGTTATTCCAGTTCAAGTCGTCACCTAGCGCGAGTAGACGTTCATTTGTCAGAAAATACATTACCAAATAAGAAATCCATTCTCAAGGTCAGTAGTGTTGCTGCAATAGCGTGAAGGGGCACATCCAAGAGAAATTATCCGTGATCTGATGAATTAATTCGAATTGGATCTCCAATACGGCCGAGTTTCGAATCCCAGATCGAGGTGAAAAGGTAGTGGGTCACCTACTCGACCAAGTGGGTTCCTCCGGTAAAAAAAAAAAACAAGCAAAAATAGAAATTAATATAAGCTTTATAAAAACTTATTTCATAACGGTTGTAATATATATAGTTTACAAAAACGCATATATATTTCGACGGCTAGACAAAATTATCCCTGCTAGTTCCGAGGGTTAGACAAAATTATCGTTGCTAGTCCGAGTGCTCGACAAAATTTTCTCGCACCTCAGACAGAGATGTCCTACGTTATACCCCATGTTAGATTTTTCTATCTCGTCCGATCTGTCTTGTACCTTTACGTGACATTTCGCGGAATTTTTGCACTACTATGTATTCATCCGAGCGTTTACTGCTTGAAATTGACAATTTGCATTAAAATTGTTCTGTTTTGTCGTTATTGTTTAGTTTTAATATTGTGAGATATTTGATGTTGTAGATATAATATAATCTACACTGTGAAATACGTTGTAATCTATGAAAAGTTTTAAAAAGAATTAAAATATGCGATAAAAAAAAATCAATTACCTGTAAATGAGCAAGATCGGGTTATCTCAGTATCGGGCTAAGATTCTGTAACATCCCAACCTCGGCTGACGCCCCGGTTAGGATTTTGTAACAGAATTTTATCCCTCGACTGAGATACACGATCTCGCTCAGTTACAGGTAATATATTTTATAAATCGTTGCCAGTCCCGAGAGCTAGACAGAATTATCGTTGACAGTCCCGAGGGCAGAAAATTATCACTTTGTAGTGTGATGATACATGATGTAGTGAGATGATACATGATGTAGTGAGATGATACATGATGTAGTGACATGATACATGATGTAGTGATGATACATGATGAAGTGTGATGATACATGATGTAGTGATTAAACATGATGGAGTGTGATGATACATGATGTAGTGTGATGATACATGATGTAGTGTGATGATACATGATGTAGCGTGATGATACATGATGTAGTGATGTGATACATGATGTAGTGTGATGATGCATGATGTAGTGTGATAATACATGATGTAGTGTGATGATATATGATGTAGTGATGATACATGATGTAGTGTGAAGATACATGATGTAGTGATGATACATGATGTAGTGTGATGATACATGATGTAGTGAGATGAACATGATGTAGTGTGCTGATAAATGAAGTGGTGATGATACATGATGTAGTGTGATGATACATGATGTAGTGTGATGATATATGGTGTGGTGAGATAATACACGATGTAGTGTGATGATACATGATGTAGTGATGAGACATGATGTAGTGAGATGATATACGATGTAGTGAGATGATATATGATGAAGTGAGATGATATATGATGTAGTATAATAATACATGATGTAGTGTGATGATACATGATGTAGTGAGATGATACATGATGTAGTGAGATGATATATGATGAAGTGAGATGATATATGATGTAGTGTGATGATATATGATGTGGTGAGATGATATATGATGAAGTGAGATGATATATGATGTAGTATAATAATACATTATGTTGTGTGATGATACATGATGTAGTAGGTTGATATATTACGTAGTGATGATACATGATGTAGTGTGATGATACATGAGGTAGTGATGATACATGATGTAGTGTTGTGATACATGATGTAGTGTGATGATGCATGATGTAGTGTGATAATACATGATGTAGTGTGATGATATATGATGTAGTGATGATACATGATGTAGTGTGAAGATACATGATGTAGTGATGATACATGATGTAGTGTGATGATACATGATGTAGTGAGATGAACATGATGTAGTGTGCTGATAAATGAAGTGGTGATGATACATGATGTAGTGTGATGATACATGATGTAGTGTGATGATATATGGTGTGGTGAGATAATACACGATGTAGTGTGATGATACATGATGTAGTGATGAGACATGATGTAGTGAGATGATATACGATGTAGTGAGATGATATATGATGAAGTGAGATGATATATGATGTAGTATAATAATACATGATGTAGTGTGATGATACATGATGTAGTGAGATGATACATGATGTAGTGAGATGATATATGATGAAGTGAGATGATATATGATGTAGTGTGATGATATATGATGTGGTGAGATGATATATGATGAAGTGAGATGATATATGATGTAGTATAATAATACATTATGTTGTGTGATGATACATGATGTAGTAGGTTGATATATTACGTAGTGATGATACATGATGTAGTGTGATGATACATGAGGTAGTGATGATACATGATGTAGTGTGATGATACATGATGTAGTGTGATGATACATGATGTAGTGTGATGATACATGATGCAGTGTGATGATACATGATGTAGTGTGTTGATACATGATGTAGTAGGTTGATACATGATGTAGTGATGATACATGATGTAGTGTGATGATACATGATGTAGTGAGATGATACATGATGAAGTGTGATGATACATGATGTAGTGTGATGATACATGATGTAGTGTGTTGATACATGATGTAGTGTGATGACAAATGATGTAGTGTGATGATACATGATGAAGTATGATGAAACATGAGGTAGTGTGATGATACATGATGTAGTGAGATGATACATGATGTAGTGAGATGATATAAGATGTAGTGAGATGATATATGATGAAGTGAGATGATATATGATGTAGTAAAATAACACATGATGTAGTGTGATGATACATGATGTAGTGAGATGATATATGATGTAGTGAGATGATATAAAATGAAGTGAGATGATATATGATGTAGTGTGATGATATATGATGTGGTGAGATGATATATGATGTACTATAATAATACATTATGTTGTGTGATGATAAATGATGTAGTAGGTTGATACATTATGTAGTAATGATACATGATGTAGTGTGATGATACATGATGTAGTAATGATACATGATGTAGTGTGATGATACATGATGTAGTGTGATGATACATGATGTAGTGTGATGATACATGATGTAGTGTGATGATATATGGTGTAGTTAGATGATACATGATGTAGTGAGATAATACATGACGTAGTGTGATGATACATGATGTAGTGTGATGTTAAATGGTGTAGTTAGATGATACATGATGTAGTGAGATAATACATGATGTAGTGAGATAATACATGATGTAGTGTGATGTTAAATGGTGTAGTTAGATGATACAGGATGTAGTGTGATGATACATGATATAGTGTGATGATATATGATGTAGTGTGATGATATATGGTGTAGTTAGATGATACATGATGTAGTGAGATAAAACATGATGTAGTGTGATTTTAAATGGTGTAGTTACATGATACATGATGTAGTGTGATGATACATGATGTAGTGTGATGATATATGGTGTAGTTAGATGATACATGATGTAGTGTGATAATACATGATGTAGTGTGATGTTAAATGGTGTAGTTAGATGATACAGGATGTAGTGTGATGATACATGATATAGTGTGATGATATATGATGTAGTGTGATGATATATGGTGTAGTTAGATGATACATGATGTAGTGAGATAAAACATGATGTAGTGTGATTTTAAATGGTGTAGTTACATGATACATGATGTAGTGTGATGATACATGCTGTAGTATGATGATATATGGTGTAGTTAGATGATACATGATGTAGTGTGATAATACATGATGTAGTGTGATGTTAAATGGTGTAGTTAGATGATACAGGATGTAGTGTGATGATACATGATATAGTGTGATGATATATGATGTAGTGTGATGATATATGGTGTAGTTAGATGATACATGATGTAGTGAGATAAAACATGATGTAGTGTGATTTTAAATGGTGTAGTTACATGATACATGATGTAGTGTGATGATACATGCTGTAGTATGATGATATATGGTGTAGTTAGATGATACATGATGTAGTGTGATAATACATGATGAAGTGTGATGATACATGATGATGTGAGATGATACATGATGTAGTGTGATGATACATGATGTAGTGATGATATATGATGTAGTGATGATACATGATGTAGTGATGATACATGATGTACTGTGATGATACATGATGAAGTGAGATGATACATGATGAAGTGTGATGATACATGATGTAGTGTGATGATATATGATGTAGTGTGATGATACATGATGTAGTGATGATACATAATGTAGTGATGATACATGATGTAGTGATGATACATGATGTAGTGATGATACATGATGTAGTGATGATACATGATGTACTGTGATGATACATGATGTAGTGTGATGATACATGATGTAGTGATGATACATGATGTAGTGTGATGTTACGTGATGTAATGTGATGATACATCATGTAGTGTGATACATGATGTACTGTGATGATACATGATGTAGTGTGATGTTACGTAATGTAATGTGATGATACATGATGTAGTGAGATGATACATGACGTTATGATGATACATGATGAAGTGATGATACATGATGAAGTGATGATACATGATGAAGTGATGATACATGATGTAGTGAGATGATACATTATGTAAGGTGATGATACATGATGTAGTGAGATGATACCTGATGTAATGTGATGATACATGATGTAGTGAGATGATACATGATGTAATGTGATGTAGTGTGGTGAGATGATACATTATTTAGGGTTATGATACATGGTTTAGTGATGAAACATGATGTAGTGTGATGATAACTATATAGTAAGAATACAGATGATGGGAGCATGGAAAACATGATAGCAACATTCGGATGAGTTGATTGATGGTGCTAAAAAAAGGATATATAGTTGAACGAGCATTGGATTGCATAGTAAATTTAGTTGATCATAGTAAATAATGACTGTTTACGCTGGAACGGTATTTTCTGCAAAGACCTGAACCAGTAGTCACGCTAGACTTAGCAAACACGAAACAGTGTTAATGAAATCATCAAATGTAAAAGCAAATTCAAAACAATACACACGTATACCAATATTGATTATTTATAGATGCAATAGTCTTTATTATAAATATTTTTCATTTCTTTTCAATTATTTATTATGGTTTTTTGACAAGACACGACAATGCACGGGATACAAATGACCTAGTTAATGAAATATGTAACACATAGTTCACGTTTCGTGACCGGGATAATTACTTCAGATGAAACGTCATCCAACCGTAAAACCAAACAGTTCAGGCGTGAAGGGCATGTTAACACAGGAAAACAGGCCTACACACTAAAGATCACGTTATAAAAAAAATGAAAACTGCCTACAATCCAGCTATAATTTCTTGTAAAATTTCAAGATGGCTTGTGTTGTTTGTGCATATTGTAATTGGTATGCATTATTTTAGAACGATTCGTACTTCAAAGAAAAATATAAATTTATTAATTATTAGAAGTTGCTAAAAAAATCCAACAATGGTTTGAGATTACAAAGTTAACAATTACATTGTTAGAAAAAGGTTCTGTTACGACATGAGTGTTAAGTATCACGTTATAGGTGACCAAGAGGCTGGGGTCGTGGTGGGGGGTGGCTGGGGGTTATGACGTTGGTCAGTGACGACGCCATATAATAGGTAAATACACTGTAGCTGGTGAGCGACTACAGTACAAGAATAAAGAACATAGTTATTATAATCTCTATCACTAATGCTAAGCTTTCTCTTTTTATCTATCTCTCTATATCTATCCATGAAACAAGTTTGTTCCCTCCTGGCCTCTATGGACTCTCTATTCTCCAGCTTGCTGAGTGTGCATCGGTGCAAGTGTGCACATGTATAGTTTACAGATCCGAGCGTCGCCCTATAACAATGTTTGTCCTTGATGATTACGGGTTACGATATAGTGTCACATAGAGCGGCGATCGGCTGTTATTCGAAAACGTTATATTCTTTATGTTAATCTCCTCAAATTATTCAGCATGTTCAGATCATTTACAATTTATGCTGTTGTCAAACTAGCATATGCTACTCAGCTGTTTTTAACTTGCCTTATAGATCATTCTAGTTTTTACTTTATATCACAGCTACTACTTCTATCAAGTAATGATGTTCATCCGAACCCAGGTCCTGACGATCATTTTAAAGCTTTTAAAAATACCATCCGTAACACAGAATTACTCCAGGTACCTAACTTTTATTTCTATGGAGAAAGAACCAAATAATATCTTGCATACAAAATTAAGAAATCAAGCTACAGTAGTACATTGAGAAATGACTGATCTAGATCTAATCTTGTCGCTGATCAAACTTGTCGCTGTGTGCATGTGGCTATCCTTATGAAGATGCCCTATCATTTCCTTTTTAACTGTAATACTTATGCTGAATAAAGAATAACCCTCTTCGGTGAACTTAATGCATAAATTCCTCTCACCGTTAATTTACTCCTTTTAGGAGATACAAATTTATCTAAGCAGGAAAATGAATTACTCATGATTGTAACAGAGTTTAACCCACCCCGCTCCCTTCCCTTCTTCCTATCTCTCTGTGTTAGAGTTAAACATCAGGTTGTATATAAGTTTAAATGATTTTGTACCGATCTTTTCCGATGCTGACGGCACAAGAGAAACGGATATTCAAGGACGAACGGAATGACAAGGAGGAAGCAAACCAAGGCACGGGAGTGATGGACAATAGTACATGGCACGGAAGTGATGGACAATAGTACAAGGCACGGGAGTAATGGACAATAGTACAAGGCACGGGAGTGATGGACAATAGTACAAGGCACGGGAGTGATGGACAATAGTACAAGGCACGGGAGTGATGGACAATAGTACAAGGCACGGAAGTGATGGACAATAGTACAAGCAGAATGTTTAGGAAAGTGTATAGTGTCAACTTCTGCCGTCAGTGTTGGAAAAGATTGTCCACATCATGAAAAGAAATATTTAAAAAATCTCTCTCTCTCTCTCTCTCTCTCTCTCTCTCTCATAAGATATGTGCAAATTGTTGTGTATATTGTTTATGCCATCTTGAATTTTGTTAATATTTACAGATGTTTTATTTTAGGGAAAGGGCTTTAAATAAGCTGTACAACTTATGCGCAATCATGTTGTTTTAAAGGCAATAACATATTTATAAGTCAAATCAAGAATAAAGTTTCTCTCATTTCGTGGTATGCTCAGGATGGACTCAAATATAGACATGCAACATAATACCAACTATGTGTGATCTTAAGTGTTCTTCTTATGTATACATAATCCTTTTCCACCCCCCTCTTTCCACC